>NC_073386.1:56039202-56214202 GCF_028641065.1 Leucoraja erinaceus | reverse complement strand
CTATCCTTTTTCTCCAAAGATGCTCCCCGACCTGCTGAGTTACTCCAACACTTTGTTTCTACATTTGGAAACTTGCCTATTAATAATAACACAATACTGAAATATTGAATTCTATATATTATTAGCGCGTGTATATTTATAAACTTGGGACACAAAAGAAATGTAGCTAATGCAGAAAAAATAGGAAATTGAAAGCACTGTACTTGAGAAATAATTGTTCTCTTCATTGTATTTTATAATGCACACATGATAACATTTTTATCCTTCTACAGTGGGTACGCCATATTACATGTCCCCAGAGAGAATACATGAAAATGGATACAACTTCAAATCTGACATCTGGTCATTAGGTTGTCTGTTATACGAGGTAAGCTGATAAGGTATGAGCACCCCAAGTGCTAATGGTGTTCTCCAGAGGTAGCAACAATGACCTTGAGAAGCTACTGAGTAAAATGCGTTTTTTTCCCCCCAGTGTACAGATAAAGGGTTCAATTGATTGTAATCATGTGCTGTCTTTTCTTTCATTGGATAACACACAAACTAAAGCTTTTCACTGAACCTCAGTGTGTGTGACAATATTAAACTAAACACACCTTGGGTGCTGAATGTGCGGAGTTTGCAAGTTCTCCCTGTTCCTCCAGATGCTGATTGGTAGGTTAATTAACAAAAGATAAATGCCCCCTAGAGTATAGGTAAGTGATTGAGAACAAGGAGAATAAAAAATGGACTGTTTTTGGAATGGTATAAATGTGGTTGATGGTTGGTCTGGGCTTGGTAGGCCTATTTCTGTGCTGTATCGCTCCGTGACTATTTGTACAGATATCCAACAGTTTCTGGCATGAGACATTTTATTCCTCAGTTAAATTGAAAGTGTGGAAACTCTTTCTCCAAAGAGCTTTTTAATGATGGCTGACCATGAAAATACACATTTGCCCATTAGTCTGGCCAAACTTCCAATCCACATCTGATAACCACATCCTTTCAGACCAAAGATAGGCACAAAAAACTGGAGTAACTCAGCGGGTCAGACAGCATCTCTGGAGAAAAGGAATAGGTAACGTTTCGGGTCGAGATTTGACTGAAGAAGGGTCTCGACATGAAACGTCACCTCTTCCTTTTCTCCAGAGATGTTGTGTGACCCACTGAGTTACTCCAGCATTTTGTGCGATCTTTGGTTTAAACCAGCATCTGCAGTTCCTTCCTTCACATCCTTTCAGATCTGGGGTTCCCTAAATTGGGTAAAACGTTTTGAAAAGCCACAGAAATGGTACGTTACATAAATAGCGCTTAATGCAAAATGTTTTTATATTACTAAAATAAAGTTAAAAGTAGAATGTAGAACAAGTATCATTTTGCAAAGAACTTCACCTCATCTCCCATGATCTTATCAAAACCACATTTGTAAATAACCCAAGCCCATTATGAGCTGAATTGTGACATTGGTGTTGTTGTAGGATTCTATCTTAAGTATATGTGATCATAATACTTATTGAACTCTCACAAAAAATCATCTACCAATCCAATATAGTCTATGGGGAATGGGCTGTAAACTATAAATTACATTTATTATAAGAGACAACAAAATCTGATGTGAGCATGCCTTTATAAATTATCATTAAACCTCCTTAAGGCTTGAAGAAAAATTAACTATACACATTTTTGATTGGATTAATAATGCTCAACCTACACCAGAATCATAATAAAACTTGTAATTGATGTCTAATTAAACCACCACATATCCTCAATCTCAATTTCAATGACCTCTGAACTTGAAGAACATTAGAATTAGGACCATAGGTGCCGGAGTAGGCCATTCAGCCCTTCGAGCCAGCACCGCCATTCAATGTGAGCATGGCTGATCATCCCCGATCAGTACCCCGTTCCTGCCTTCTCCCCATATCCCCTGACTCCACAACAAGAAGTAGTTAGCCACTCCTCAACCCTGCTCAGCTTTTCAGTAATGTAGTTGACCTGCTTTCTTCCAGAGCCTCTCCATTAACTCTTAGAGTCATAGTTATACAGCACTGAAACAGGCCCTTCAGCCGAACCTGCCCATGCCAACCTCGATGCCCCATCTAAGTTAGTTCCACTTGCCCGCATTTGGCCCATATCCCTCTTTACCTCTCCCATCCATGTCCAAATGTATTTTAAATGTCATTAGTAGACCTGCCTTAACTACTTCCTCAGGCAGCTCGGTCCATATACCAACCACCTTCTTTGTGAAAAATGTGCTTCCCCCCTCCTGTAAGAAAAATTCCATTCTACCTTAATTCTTCTCAAAGCGGTTTCTTGTGAATTGTTGTGGAGAAACTCTGTATCTCCCTGCTACTTATCACAGATCTCTGAACAGCAATTCAGTGCACAGTGAAAGACTATTACTCTCCACTACAGAATACATACAGTTAGACGCACTACCAAGCACTTTCATTTAGGTGAATTATATGAGACACTATAAGCAATGTTGTGTCTGATTTTCAATCTGGACATATTTCATGCAACATTTGAAGAATTGTTTCCAGAATAGCAATTTATATCCATAGATGAATATGGATTATGGATCCTGTACCAACCCAAAGAAATTCATCCTCTTCTAAGACAAAATGGATGGACCAGAAAGAATAATATAGTTGAAACAGTCATATACACTTTTGCCTATGATCGATATCCTACTGTTACAGGTCCTTGATTTACAAGAAATTATCCATTTTTTTGTTGTTACTGTGAAATATCAGAAGTCATAGCATATACTCAATTTTGTTTAGGGAGTATATGTTTGAGTAGGCTGGGTCTCTATTCCTTGGAGCACAGGAGGATGAGGGGTGATCTTATAGAGGTGTATAAAATCATGAGAGGAATAAACCGGGTAGTTAATAGGAGTCTGAAGGGTAACTTGTTCACACAAAGGGTGATGAGTGTATGGAACAAGCAGGCAGAAAAGGTAGTTAAGAAACAGTTAGACAGGTGCATGGATAGGACAAATTTGGGGGGATATGGACCAAACGCAGGCAGATGGGAATAGTGTAGCTGGGACATGTTGGCCAGTGTGGGCATTGGGCCGAAATACTTCTTTCAACACTGTACCACACTATGACTCTATATAAGTGGTAAGACTGGTATAGAACAATGGCATGAAACACATTCAAAATAGGGGATAAAGGAAGTGGGAAGGATACACATGGATACAGCATATTTCTTTATTATTGTCACATGTACTAAGATATAGTTGAAAACTTTTGCTATCCAGGAGAAAGAGTGCAATGAAACCATACACGAGTACAACTGGTAGTGCAAAAGAGAAAAGAAACCTATCGTACTGTAAAATATAGTGTTACAGTTAAAGACAGTGCAGATAAAGAAAACTGCAAGGGCTGCAATGAGGCTGATTGGGAGATCGCAAATATATCCTTACGAGATGTCTGTTCAATAGTTGTTAACAGGGTAAGTGGTGGTTCTTGAATCTGGTAGTCCGTCCTTTCAAGCTTTTGTATCTTCCACCGATGGGAGCTGTGGGGAAAAGGGATTGACCGGGTATGAGTGGTTCTTGAATGTTAAGTGTAGATGGTCTTGGTGTATGGGCGGTTGGTCTGTGCAATGCACTGGGCAGCATACGTGACTCTCTGCAATTCCTTGTGGTCTTGGGGAAAGAAGTTGCCAAATCAAAGATGAAAGACCACATCATTAACTTGCATGTTGGAGTTTGCGTGGGATTGAGTCAATTTCTTCTCTTTTTATTTGCCTCTGACTGAAGTAACTGCTTAATACGCAGAGAGCATGTGACACTGACACATCTGGGGCAGAATAAATCTTGGAAAGTAGTGGGTGGAAAACAAACTGGGCTGGAGATTTTTACATAAATATTGACAGCACAAGAATTTCCAGGAATTCCGCTCAAAGGAGGATTTTACTGCCAGATGCTTGTTGACTAATTCGACTGGTTTGTGAACAAAGATTAAATCATGGACTTAGCTTGCAATTTCATTATATTGTGAACAGCTCAATTAAAAATATATATACGATCAGAGTGAACTAAAACAATGTAATTAAAAAAGGAACAACAGGTGCTGGTTTATACCAAAGATAGACAGCAAATGCTGGAGTAACTCAGCGGGTCAGACGACATCTCCGGAGAACATGGACAGGTGATGTTTCTGAGGAAGGGTCCTGACCCACGCCTCCCAATGTCACTTGTCCATTTTCTCCAGAGAGTATTATGCCTGACCCTCTGAGTTACTTCAACATTTTGTGTCTAAACTTAAAACAAGTTATCTAAGAATAAGCAAGTATTCTGTCAGAATCTTAGCTATTTAGAATATTTATTTTGGGCCTATCTTCAGACCATACTACTTTGTTAGAAAGTTTGCAATCATGTATTTTTTGTAGAGTTTGCAAGTTCTTCCTATGACCGCGTGGGTTTTCCCTGGGTGCTCCAGTTTGCTCCCACATTCCAAAGACATGCAGGTTTGTAGGTTAATTGGCTTCTGTAAGTTGCCTTTAGTGTGTAGAATACGAAAGTGGGATAACATAGAATAAGTGTACGGGTGATTGTTGGTCTGCGTGCAGTCAGTGAGCTGAAGGGCCTGTTTCCACACTAAATCTAAACTAAAAACTTGAGATCAACAAAAGATTAACTGTTAGAAGTATCATCATCAGCGGTCACTCGAAACGAGTATGACTGTCCTCTCATGGAGCGCGTGACTTTGTTTTACGTGGGGAGACAGCTACCACACGGTCCTTGACAGATCTGGGTCAGAATCCAGTGGCATGGAATCCAAGATGACCTTTTCTGCTGCAGCTTTCATCCGCCTTCCCAGCTGTTGTGACACTCCACTAAAGTCAGCCATCATCCTCCGCCTGTTCCACTGTTGAGGTCTTGGTTGGATTGCTCTTTGTCAGAGACCTCCCCCTCGACCTTACCACCATGGGAGACCCTACCAGGAGCATAGCTCCAGATGGCATCGCTCTCAGGATCTCAGGACCACACAAGCTTCTCCACCATGACAAGGTGACAATCCACGGAGAAGAGATATGACAAGGTAAATGTTGACAGGCCCCTTTAGCAGGCTGAAGAGTGTGGTAGCAGCAACCATAGTCTCAGGATGAGGGCTGAGCAGTTTAGGACTTGGGCGATAAATTTCTGATAGACCTGATGCAAGATTAGCCACAATTATATTTTGTGGCAAAGATTAAGAGAAGGTAGACGATTTACACTTTAGAGATACAGTGCCAAAATTTTACTGAAGCCAATAAACCTTTACATCTTTGGAGAGTTGGAGGAAACCGGAGCACCCAGAGAAAACCCACGCGGTCATAGGGAGAACGTACAAACTCCGTACAGACAGCACCTGAGGTCAAGATCAAACCCGGGTCTCTGGCACTGTAAGGCAGCAGAACCACCACTGCACCACCCTGTTGTTATTTCTTAGGTTATTCATTGAATTCTTGACAGCATCTAGCAATCCATTCAGTTGTATCAAACCACTACCAAAAATATCCTGTTGTACTAATCTGGGCGACGGTCATACTATCACCTTAATGGTAAGTAGTATCATGTGTAAGTGCTCTTCACTTTATGTGAAGAGATCATAATGTCTAATAAAAAGCCTTTTTTTCTGAGCATTTGCTTTCTGTGTAAGCAGCCTGTGCAATAATAGCAGTTATTAGCCAGTAAAACTGGGCTGTCCAGAGTATGACTGCACCCTGTGTTTCCTGATTAGTGAACAGTATGTTAATTGCAGGGTGACACCGCAGTATTTATCTTGCCCTGAGTTCTCTTCCATGTGAGATTGAACGTGCCAACATCCTGGTGTGTTCAATGTTTGGATAGCAGCCAAACTGTGTTAAAACTCCTCCAAATCCTGGAAGGCATATTGCTCAGTAAAATACTTTGTTAGCACAACTTTTCCAGGCAATTTTGCAAAGACCAGTTTCAGATGACATTCTGATATTTTGTCACCATCGCTATGATTGTTTTGGTTAACTATTAAACTATTTAGTTAACATTTACAATCATTTGCTGGAATCCAAAGTCTGGATAGAAGCCCCAATAATCCAGTCAAAGTATTTCCTTTTATAGAGACAAGGAACTGCAGATGCTGTTTTTCTTTTCTTTTCTGTGGAACGTCTAACCATCTGCCCCGGTATTATTGATGGAAGACAAAAATATTATGAAGATAAAGATATTTCTTATAATTTTCTTCTGTTTGCCAGTCATTATTGAATCCCAATTTTAATACAAATAAAATTAGGAAAAAAATGCAATATTTTGAGCAAACACTGGCGACATCGAATGGCCATAAACATAAATAGAAAATGTTCTGAAGGTGATGCTCTTTGCCAATACCAAAATTTAAGACTTTACAAGCTTAAAGATAAATTGATAAAATTGATAAAACTGATAAAATTTAGCACTATTTACATTTTGTAAAAGTTTATTTTATGCTTTGAGTTCTTCCATACATTTTAAACTCAAAGTTATTATATCTACTTTGTGCTATTCTGGCATTGTTGAAGATTCACAGCAAGCACTACACCAACGTATATTGTTTCAATATTAATGATTTACTGATATTGTAGAAAAAAAATGTTTTAATAAATTATACCTCATAAAGATGGGGACTAAAACCCCTCATGATTGCTATAAAACTTTTAATGCAACATTATTTAGTTTTAGCGTTATAATCTTGAAGGAAGTTTGTCACAATTAAACAGATGTTAGCCAATATGACTAACTTTACAAGGATAATGTTGTTCTTACTCTTACTATTTTTCTGATCTTGTAAAATTAAATATTATATAAAAATTATATATATTACACAGGTAGCAAAATACATAATAGTGAATGTGATGATGATAGCAATGCAATTAACTCTGGGTAAGTTGTGCAGGTTAGGCAGCTGTGAATTTGCATTGAATCTCTGCTCAAAAATCGGTCATGCTTTATATTCCAACTGTATTTTGTTTCTAGTATTAAAGTTTAAAGTTCAGCAAATCTTTTGCAAAAGCCATTCCTGTGTGATGGGTACACGGGATCCAGGCTGATTTGTCATTAATACAGATCTGCGAGAGTGAAGTAAGCTGCGATACTGATGTGCTGTGGTCGATAGTAGAATTTTACTTTTGTTTAATTCTGCAGATATTTTTTTTAAATGCTAATTATAAACCATGCTGATGATGCATTTAGCAATATGTCAAAGTGAGTTCATTTTGCCGAGATTCAAAATTCATAGATTCTTGCTCACTGGCTGCAGCAGACTGCTGGCTTATTCAGTGGCATATGTAATGAGAAAATGGGAGCTGACTGGAGATACTGCCATGCATGCATAGTTCATGCTAAACTGTACTGGTCAAGAATGAGCCTATGTAGACAGCCAGTGTCTTTACGTGTCTAGTTGCTGTTTATTCCCCAAAACAGGTGTTTAAAATTGTTGGCTTAATTTGAAATCACCCGATAATAGGATTTTATATTTGGATCAATTGGAGAATATGCTCAGAATTGTCACTGAATAACTAGCAGTGTCACTGGTCATTTTAGTGAGATTATTTGGACAAGGTACAGATGGAAGGATATAAACCCCTTGTCCATCGTTTCCCAGTCAGCTGGCAAGAAGAGATGGAATTTTTTTGGGAGATATTTTTCATTTTTAAGATGATTGGTACAAGTGGAGATATGTTACAGATGAAGGAAATTATGGTCAAGGTGGTCTCCAATCTCATTCACAGAAAAGGGCTAATAATGTAAAAAAAACAATAAACTTATGTCAAGTATTTAAAAACCTATTACAATTACACCCTGCAGCTAAAATTTGAAACATTGAATAATGGTTGTTCTTGAATGCAGAAAAGGTAATGTTGAAACTTGATAACTGTTTATTAATTGCAACAATTTGATTTTTCAAAGTAATGACAGGATAATTGTTTTATTTTCATCAGTTGGTATTTGGCTCATTAGTTATAGGTTATAGTTAAAATAATGTTCGTGGTGAGGAATAAGTATGATTTTGAACTTCATCAACAGTATGTAAGTTAGCATGTAATTGAGCCACAGGACATCACTTTTTATTGCAGTAGCTTATCATAGTTACTTAAAATTCAGTGCCCTTCCCAAAATCCTTATTCTTTGTGTGTACAAAGACTGACACTAATATTTTGGCATACAAAAAAGCTGGAGAAACTCAGCGGGTGCAGCAGCATCTATGGAGCGAAGGAAATAGGCAACGTTTCGGGCCGAAACCCTTGGGTTTCGGCCCGAAACGTTGCCTATTTCCTTCGCTCCATAGAATAGAATAGAATAGTTTCTTTATTGTCATTGTAACATGGGCCATGTACAACGAAATTTAAAATGTCAGCCAGTCAGTGCAGCATTCAAACATTTCTAAAGCTAACGAAACATCCACGGTAAAATAATAAAGATAAGCAAATAAATAAAAATCACAGACAAAGCACGCATACACACCCAACCCTCCATAGATGCTGCTGCACCCGCTGAGTTTCTCCAGCTTTTTTGTGTACCTTCGATTCTCCAGCATCTGCAGTTCCTTCTTAAACACTAATATTTTGGCATTGGCATGCTGCATGTTACTTAATTGCAACAAATTTTTTTTTTGTACAAAGCATTGTGTTGGATCCATTTGGCCATGGTTATGTATTCAGGGTTACACACAGAGAGTGGCCGAGTTAAAGTTTGGACAGGAGCTTCAGTGCAGAAGTCTAGAATAAGTATCTTGGGGTATAGCCAAACATTGCAATTTTTGGCTATGCTGTTTGTTTGAATATGTGTTTGGGTTAGTTGGGGCGGCACAGTGAACTGTACAGTGTTGTAGCAGTAGAGTTTCTGCCTGGCAGCGCCAGAGACCTGGTTTCGATCCTGACTATGGGTGTTGTCTGAATGGGAGTTTGCACATTCTCCCTGTGACCTGAATGGGTTTTCTCCGACACTCTGGTTTGGGAGACATACTGGTTTGTAGGTTAATTGGCTTGGTATAAAATGTAAAATTCTCCGGGCGCTCGGATTCCTCCCACATGCATTGGCTTTTGTAAATTGTCCCTAGTATATAGAATAGAACTAGTGTGATCATTGGTTGGCACAAACTCGGTGGGATGAAGGGTCTGTTTCCATGCTGGATCTCTAAAACTAAAATTAGTAACTTTCTTTTTAATTATTATTTATTTCGAACTGAATAAAAGAATAAAGAGCAAGTGTGAAACACCATACAAAAAAACAAACAAGAATATTTATAAAGTGTCATAAACAATATCTATAAATAAATGAAATCGTATGTGTCCGAAAAGGAGCAGGAAGAAGCCAAAGCTTATTAATTCCCACCCCTTATTCAACTGCTTGTAATTATCTTATACAAATTTAGCAGCTATATGTACACCATATGTACACCAGCCACTATATGTACACCAAATTATTTACATTTATACACTAATCAAATATTTACAAAGCCATACAAAAAAGAAAAAGAAAAGAAAAAACCCTCATATACTATACAGTATCTCAGTCGTATATACAACCCATCACCCTATAATTACCCTTCCCAATACCATCAGTATAACAAATATCCCACTCACAATCACCTATCCTTATCCCAATATCCTTTTAAACAAGTGTTTTTGCACATCTTTTTTAACTGAATTATGCTTGTGCTAAGTTGTATCTCCTGTTCCAGACCATTCCACAAATTCACACCACAGATTTCTATGCACATACTTTTAAGAGTTGTTCTGACATTGAGTTTTTTTAAATTATGTTCCCCTCTCAAATTATACCCACCCTGTCTTTCCATAATTAACTTAATGAATTAATAAGTTCTAACTTACAATAAGTTGTTATAAGTAACTAATAGTCACATTTTGAAAGGTCATTTCAACCTGCCATTTGAAACAGCTGGACAGATGAAATCCAGGTGTACTCCTGAAGCTAGACTCAACATACCGCTGAGTGATTGTTTGTGGCCAGGGAAGGATTTAGTTAAATGCTCCTCTTTAAATAGCGGATCCTGAGAGCGCTCGGTGATGCAACAGTGTTCCCCTGCAATACTGCTCGTGGAGTGTCGCTTGATTGAAGTCGCTGCTCTGTGGGCTTCTGATGCAGAAATTGCATCAGGATGACATGTGACTGACACCAGGAAGAGCCCAGGTGGAGTTCCAGAGTATCACTAATCAACCCAGAAACGCTCACAATCGTACTTTACTCAGGGAAAGATCTATTTTCATCTCTATAATGCCAAGGTGGGGAGATTTCAGTGGGTGTGGGAAAAGGTATTCCGTCATTGCATTATATGACTTTTTTTTATTGATGCACAATTTAAGGTCATCCTTGAATGAAGGTAATGATCCTTGAACATTGCTGTGGGTTGAGTTTGAATGATCAGTACCACATTTTCAAATGCAGATGATTTTAACATTAAAATGTATAGGAACCTGATACAGTAGAATAATTCCTAGTATTAATTAATGACTTGTTGTTCAGTGTCACATATTATTTGCATAAATTGATAGCATAAATCAGCTACTCATCTACACGGACCTTGACATCTGAAGATGAAGTTTTACATGTTTCCTTCATTGTACAGAGCAGCAGTTGCCTCCTTAGAAGGTTGTAGGTTGGTGGCTTACAGAAAAAGAGAGAGTGCAGCCACCAGCCCTGAAGACAGACAGGATGCTCCCTTATCTTGAACATATCCAGAATACTAATAAGGGAAGTCGGACCCTTGAGGTCAGGGAGCAAGTCAATCATTTCAGTGATCGTCTCAGTGAGGAGAATCAAATTAGCCTGAAAAATTCAGCTGCTGGGAAGAGAGGGCAAGCAGCTGTCAGGGGCAGCAGCGATAGGCACTAATGAACCAGATGAATAGTGCAAAAGCTAGAAAATAAAAACAGGACAGTTGACATTTTTCATCTGTCAAAGCAGAAGATGCATGAAAATAGGCCCAGTTTAACTCTTTATTGAATATGCTTCTCATCTGTTAATTGTATTATAAAATGTTTTCTGGACTACTGTGTTTTAATGGCACGAGGTGGAAAGGTTTGCGGTATTATCTCTCGAAGATTCAATCAAACGTTTAGTGATATTGGGGGATTAGGACAGTGGAGTAATTTAATGAGAGGTGGACTCTGTTGATTCCGATGTAAATAGTAGTTCCGGGAAGCAAACGGTTAAGGATATGTTTCAAAGAGCAGCCGACAGATGAGAGGCATTTTCAGCTTGTCCTGTCCCTGCTAAAGCTCACTGAGTAGCACAGGATGGTCTGCGTGTTTCGCAGAAGGTCTGCGTGTCTGGGGAATGTACACATTGTCCTTTGAAAATCAAACTTATTAGCACATGCAGAAAAGGGTGACTGACTTTCGGGCTCCACTGTGCACACTGCAGTGTTGATGCTGTCCATGTTAAAGGGATTTAAAGGGTACCACTGCTCATTCCCAAGGGCATCAACAGCAAAAAAAAAAAGTCTGCAGGATTCAGTTGCTGTTTCTGTTTTAAAGATGCAAATGTGTTATAGTCCACACACCTCATGCAGTAATGACAAGTTTTGGATTTTGCATAACATATTTTTGCAGTAACATTTAAAATGCAAATATGCTAGAGCAATAAGCCTGTTTTTGAGATCGTGGGAGCAGTCACATAAAAATATTCTGAGTAACTTAGGTTATTTATTCTGCATCATTCTGGATGCCATTTTGAACATAAGTGTTTCACTTTCAGACAAGAAGATAAAGATTTAATTGCAGTGCAAACCATTTTCTAAATGACAACCAATGTTTCGTAACAACAACCTGCCTTAATTATTCTCTTCAGCAGTTAGAATAAAATTGCACCCAACATTTTAAATATTATGTAGAAAAATATATGTGCATTTCACTGATTTACTTTCTGCCATTAGTATTATTCTGAAGGCTCAAGACTTGGTGACTGGCTGAGGTAGAGGGAGGTAAAATTAAACTGGTAAATGTTATTTTAATCCATTTATGGAATTTAAATCATCTAAGTCCTGAGAAACATAAACAGAGGGATGCATACCTTGCAGTGAGGCAGAAATTATTTAACAAATGCTGTGGCTATTTGATTGAAGAGATGAACTGTTTCTGTTCCAGTTTGAGGCGAACCGTCCTGATACGATTTTTAAGCACACTTTAATAACTATGACCATGACACTTAATCTAGTACTTCTAGGTGCATGTGACATTTTAAACATTCTGAAATGCAGGTATATCATAATCGTTGGTCTGTATTGCTGGAATACTAATTCAGCTAGATTTTCAAATTCACAGTTGCTTTAAGTATGGAAATGTAAGTTATTTTACAGCTTCAGATATATGGTTCACTTGGCAGCTGATGGCACATTGGCAAATTATCTTTATTGAATTGTATCAATCAAAGTATTTGTTTCATCCACCACCGAAGTCTGATTCCCTTTTATTGACTCTCACAATAAACCTAGGTGGGGGCTCGAACAGGGATGGATGAAGGTTCATTTCAGAGATACAGCATGGAAACAGGCCATTCGGCCCACCGAGTCTGCACCGACCAGCACAGTAACACTATCCTACACACATTAGGGATGATTTTACACTTATACCAAGCCAATTAACCTTTGGAGTCTTTGGAGTGTGGGAGGAAACCAAAGTTCTCGGTGAAAACCCACACGGTCACGAGGAGAATGTACAAACTCCGTAAAGACAGCACCCGTAGTGGGGATCGAACTCGGGTCTCTGGCGCTGTAAGGCAGCAACTCTACCGCTGTGCCATCGTGCCGCCCCTGGAACTGAAGGACTGAAAGTTTAACAGAGGAGGCAGAAATAAATAGCTAAAGCTTTAATTCATAACTTGGCGTCTACCAGCACAACAGAAGAGTCTGGAAATATGGAGCTCTGAACATCCAGAGATCCTGGTTTATCCGTGAATTATCATTGGCATCCCTGTTAGTTGACAGGATCAACATAACTTTGTTATTTACTAATTACCAAGTAACTTGCATTACATATAAGCTAGGATTTAAGAAGGCAAAACCATGCACGATATTTTCAACTGGAATGGAATACTTTCTTGTCACATGTGACAAGGTACAGTGAAATTCTGTGCTTGCATACCAGCACTATTCTGGTCATTGATGGTATAATTAGCAGGATAGATAAGGGGGACCTGGTGGATGTACTTTATCTGGATTTGCAATCAATAAAGTAAAAATCAAATTGTTTCTTGAAAATGGTCCCATGGTATTAGGATTGTCCAAAAAGCGTAGATCAAAGATTGGTTTTTAAAAAACATAGTATAGATGCAATTGAGTTTTGCAGTCTGTTGCTGATGTTGCAAAATGTATGTGTGTGCCTAGACTGCCAGCCATTAACATTTATATTAATGACTGATGAAAGAATTGGCCTTGTGTATCCAGACATGATGAAGTTGGGGAAAATGAACTGAAAGAATCAGAGTCTACAAAAGGATGAAGGCAGGTGGATATAGAGTAGGATGTGAGACCATTCATTTTAGAGGTTGAAAGATGAAATATGGCACATAAATAGCACAAAACTTAAAACTTCTGTTGCACAGAGAGATCTTAGTCTGTTGGTTTTGAGACGCAGAAAATAAACCTGCAAGTAGCAACAGATATCTTGGGCTTTTAGGAAAGAGGTTGAAGAATAATAAAAATAGAAGTCTTGTTAAGGTTTTGCAAGGTTTTGGTGCAACCTCATTTGAAGTAATGTATGAAGTTTCAATCTCCCACCCTAAACAAAAGCAATATGTTTGGAAAAAAAAATGATCCTATTCTTAGGGAATTATCAGATTACTATCTACATGGCGTCAAGTTGGGAAAAGGGGAAGTACAACGGGATCTGGAGGTCCTTGTACATCAGTCTATGAAAGTAAGCATGCAGGTACAACAGGCAGAGAATGGCATGTTGGCCTTTATAACAAGAGGAATCGAATATAGGAGCAAAGAGGTCCTTCTGCAGTTGTACAGAGCCCTAGTGAGACCACACCTCGAGTATTGTGTGCAGTTTTCGTCCCCTAATTTAAAGAAGGACATTCTTGCTATTGAGGGAGTGCAGCATAGGTTTACAAGGTTAATTCCCGGGATGGCGGGACTGTCGTATGCAGAAAGAATGGAGCAGCTGGGCTTGTACACTCTGGAGTTTAGAAGGATGTGAGGGATGATCATTGAAACATATAAGATTGTTAAGGGCTTGGACACGCTAGAGGCAAGAAACATGTTCCCGATGTTGGGGGAGTCCAGAACCAGGGGCCACAGTTTAAGAATAAGGAATAAACCATTTAGAACGGAGACGAGGAAACACTTTTTCTCACAGTGGTGAGTCCTGTGGAATTCTCTGCCTCAAGGGCGGTGAAAGCGGGTTCTCTGGATTCTTTCAAGAGAGAGCTAGATAGGGCACTTAAAAATAGCAGAGTCAAGGGATATGGGGAGAAGGCAGGAACGGGGTACTGATTGGGGATGATTAGCCACGATCACATTGAATGGGCTGGCTCGTAGGGCCAAATGGCCTACTCCTGCTATTGTCTATTGTCTATTGAACTTTTGTGCAGAAAATACGAATTAACCTTTTGAGTTGATGACCTTTGTCAGGGTTCTGACTAAAGATTATTGACCATTTTGCTGTCTCCACAGATGCCATCTGACGCCATGATTTTCCTTTTTTTGCCTTTTGGAACAATGTATTATCTGTTGTCCTGCTGCAGTGTAAACTCAGCAGGTTGATTCCAACATGGAGTGAATTGCCCCATGTAGAGACTGAATGAGATCAGAATATACTCAGTGGAGAATGGAAGAATGAGGTCATCTCACTGAAACATTTGAAGGTTCTTAGGCAGGTTGACAGGGTGGGTGTTGACAGTCACTATGGTTTACACTAACTGGAGAGTCTAGAATTGGGGTCAAAGACCTAGAATAGTAAGTCGACCATTTTGCACTGAGATACAGAGCAATTTATTAATGCACAATTGTAAATATTTGGAATTCTCTTCCTCAAAGGTTCAATTATTGCACACATTTGAGGTTGAAATTGATCGATTTTTGTAAGTGGGGAACTGGAGCAAATGGGAATTGGGTGGCAAGCTGGATTTTCGGCAGAATATCAACCATACTCCTGTCTCTTATGTTCATTACAGAACTGATGAACTAACGAGGATTGACTGTATTGTTGTAGTATCATTCATTAAATGACATCTCCACCTGACAGTGTTTAGCTGGCCATTAAAGCAGGGACACGTCCCTTTAGTTTAGTTTAATTTATTGTCACACGTACCAAGGTGCAGAGAAAAGCTTTTGTTGCGTGCTATCAACAGAAAGACGATACATGGTTACAATCAAGCCGTCCACAGTGTACAGATCCCTCAGTGGCTTGCACTTTCAGCTACTTGCCACATGTAAAATTAAACTAGCAGGTACTTATTTAACCAAAGACTGTTGCCATAAGGCAAGTATGAACTTGTGGCACCTTATTACAGATACCTAGTACCAGCTCTCACGATTATGTCATCTGAGGTATTTAATAGTTCGATGACTTTTAAGGGATGGTAAGTAATGGGTGGCTTTGCGGCCTAATCGGATACAGGAAGAGATTGTTATTACATCAGAAAATAGAAGCAGGGGTAGGCCACTCTGCCCTACAAGCCTGTCCTAACATTCAATCTGATCATGACTGATCTGCCCAGCTCGTCTCCTCTTTGCTGGTTCCCCATACTCTCATTGCTCCAATCTACTCTAAATGCTCTCAGTGATCGAAACTCCTCAATCCACTTGTAAAATAGGGTGTGAGGATTAGGTTTGGTTGTTGAAAGTACAATTTTAACCACGTTCAGCATTTAGACTTCCAATGTGTTAAAATTAAATCTTCAAACCTTAAACCTGAAACACCCGTAGAATGAGCTCCATAATGCACTGTTGCAATTTTCTCGCCCAGAGGGGATGTCCCATAATCTAATTCTCATTGTTATTACCTCCGGTATTGCCTGCATACTTAGCAGGCCTTTGCGTTAGTTTTGTAGTTTCTGTCGAGGTTTTGCATTATGATGCCTAGTACATCTTATCTTGTCCTTATTGGTGCTAAATGAGGACAGTGGCACATTTTTTTCACTATGTCTGTTGTGTCCGCATTCCATGAGCTGCGATCCTTATCAATTGACTCTTTTAGCTCATTTGAAATACACACAATAGTACTTCTCCCTAACCAATACCCGTGTCAGCACCACCCGACCTTGTTCGCGCCGCACACGCTATTACTCCCATCCCACTTAGCAGTCAGGCCCCCTCCCCCCACCCGACCGTACTGTCCTATTTTGAGATGGAGAATTCGTCTGGTGAATGTTACTGCGTCCTACACGAAACCTGTCGCCACCCGCCCCCTAAATCATTACAACTGTCTATCGATTTGCCCCCTAGTCTATTTTATTTCACGCTTCTTGAATGGAAGCAGTCTGAATCTTGACACGCGTGAGATAGACCCTTCCCTCCCTTGGTCACCTTGGGATTTTGTTTCGTTATACATTGTTCTGGCCCATATTTCGGTTGTCCTTCTTGTACCAACCTGGCTCGTGAGTTTTTTACTTTGCCTTGCAGCTGCTTCTTATTATTCCTCCCCCCAATACTAAATCGCCGCTGAGGTCCAGGCCGACCTGATGCCTATATTTTTTTCAAAGTCTTACAACCAGTTTGGCCCCCATGTTACTATGACACACAAAACCATGTCAGGTGCCCCGAGCCCGCAGTAGGTATCGTGACACTCGCCCCGGGTACCCCATTTTTCGGTATATTGCCTTAGTCCACATATTTTATCAGAATTGTGCCTCCTGGTTATCTGTCCCCCTCACCCCAACGAACTTTCCGCATTAGTTCAGATCATTAAACTTATAGGTGGCACAACACCCATCGTTCTGATTCAACTCGCTGCGTTTTGGCCCGACCGTTCGTGCATTTCAGTATGTGTTCAATGTGTTATCCCTTCCCATAATGCATTGAGCGTGTAAACACCACACACAAAACCTCTCGCTTCTACCTTACTCCACTGTTGTCCAACCCGATAGTTTCCGCCGCACGTAACCCGACCTCTTTTTAATCTAGGATCACCACAAGCCGTCATTTTGTTTTTTTATTGATCTGTACCTCCACACACACATCTTGAGCCCACCCCCCCCCCGTTTGTAGTAGAAAAACATCGTTACTGTGGTTCCAAGTGCACATTGTTGATTTTAATCCTGGCCGGTTCACCTGTAGACTTATAGCAGGTCTTAGCCCTTAGCTCCACCCCCTCCCCCCCCCCAAACCCCCCCCTCTACTAACTTTCGGGCCCATGTATGTTTGCGCCCGACACAGACCTGGACCTGACAACAAGGCCCCGTCGTCTATTTCGTATTTGTTGCTAAGTACTTTGATGCCATGACATGCTTGGTCTTCGATCATGGACTCACGCTTGTTGGGTGTCTTCTCTGGTGCTGTTCGCCAAGTGTCTTGCCGCCCTCCATTAGCTGTTTTGGGGGCCCTACGTCCCTTCCGTTGTCTCTTCGCATATCCACATTCCTCATGGTAATTGGGTTAGCTGGGTGCCACCAGACCTATCACTACTCAGCACAACTTATGCAGTACCATCCGCCGTGCTACAGCTCACCAATGACGATAAGTGACGCCGGACCTTCATGCAAGCATAACCTCGCCAGGCCCTCGCGCACCCCCACCACCTGGTGTTCACGCGATTGAGGTGGTATGCTTTGGCTCTGGGGAGTTCCTTCTCCTCCCTACTGTTTTACATCTTGTCTCCTCTGTCCACCCCGCCGGTTCCAGAACTGTGATTGCTCCTTCAAGTATTTTTGGCACCTAACTGGCCATCCTACCCAGATGGTCCAGCTGCTGTGTTGTGTAGCTCGTTTTCGTTTCATGAAGTCTTCGCCGATACGCCGCTTTAACATCTATTGATTTACAACACACTTTATCTATCTGGGTGACACACAGATAGTGTGTTGATTTGTGGACCGGTGGTTGGGGTCTTTTTTTTATTATGAGAGAGATGTGTTTTGTCTCAGTGTGGAGGTTTCCTTGGACAGTCTGCAACTCTGAGGTTCTGTCAACAGATGCACGTAATGATACCAGTGCTTTTACTCTGTTATCGTTATCGTTCGTGTACAACAAGTTCTTATTGGTAAGCTCCTTAAGTTGGCTGCGTCTTTCACAACAAAATCCTTTTCTGAATACCTCAACACAAAAACCCCCACCCCCACCCACTCACCACACCTCCTCTTCCTTCTCATATCACCTACCCCTAATAACCTAACCCTCCCCTTACTTACACACACCCCCACACCACAAACCATCACCCCCACCAATAATTCCTCCATCATTCCCCACCACCACCCCCCCCTCCCACCACCAAACAAACACACACCCCAAACACCCAAACCCACACAAACCCCACCACACACACACCACCAAAACCCACAACCACCCCCACACACCCCCCAACCCACCCACCAACACCAACCCCCAAACAATTTTCTTCTCTACGTCTTTCCCGTCCTCTGCTTTCCTTGCCTTTCATTGGCCCCACTTCCGTCCCCCATGCTGAAGTGAAACCGCACTTTCCGCCCAGCCCACGGTGCGGCAGCCTGGCGGAACGCCCTGTGCTGGGGTGGGGCACGGGCGCCGCCTCGCTTATCCTGCTTACGGCGGCACTTCCCCACCCCTGCGCCATCCCAACCATCTGTGCGCTGTGTCCCCAACTTCTGGTGCTGCCATGAGGGGCCGAGGCTCCACCAGCTGTCCCTTTCTCCTGGTGCCCCCCATGTCTACCCAGGCGTCTCATTGACCTGGCCTTTCACGATGTGATTTTTTGCTTTTCTCTTCCAAAAATCTCAACCTTTGGCGTCCCGGGCCCTAGATCCTGCTGGGTCGTTGTCCCACCTTCGGGGGCCGTCAATGCTGTTCACTCCGCGCTCGCCCTCTGCCTGTATACTTGGGTATGCCGCTCCCCTGTGAGCCCAAGCGGGGCAAACTTTCAGCCGAACTGCTTGGGCTAGTCCCACGCAATTGCAGTATCTTTTGTATGCCTAAATGTGTGTACGGTGTGCACAGTTTTTGCCTCCTAATGAGTACACAACCCTTCCACCGGGCTATATTGTTTCAGGTTTACGCTTTAGCCCCCGCCCCACTCGTTGGCGGGCCGTCCTGGGACACGGCCTCGCCAGCTCACCACGTGTCACTCCGCAGACCGCTCACACCGCGACCTTCCCGAGTTCCACCTTCACACTCCTTTCATCAACTAACCCGGTGCATGAACATCTTCCAATTTCCCAAAGCCAGCTTAACATCTCACCCAAACTGTCGGGTGATGGGCCACGGACAACGGCCCCTCCCTGGCGGCAACCCCCACCGAAGGCCTCCACCACTGGCGAAGTCTTCCCCTCTTCCAGCACGAAGTAGTCAGCCTAACCACCCAGGGTCGCTGGCCGCTGGAGCAGGCCGGGAACCCCTTCCATCAGAACACACTGTGCCCCCCACCCCTTTTCTAGACGAGGGGCACGACGACGGCACACCGCCGGCCCTAACATTTCAATTGCCTGTTTGCAGTTCCTCAACCCGAGCCATTGACTGCGTTCTTAGTTTCTCTTTTGGAAGTCTTCTTCATTTACAAATATTCATCAGAGCTTTCGACCTGTTAGGGGCGAATAACTCTGGGGCAATATGCGGCCTAGGCTCCGTCGGAATGACCGGGACATTTTCGTAGTGCACTTAAAGTAACCATCCACGCAAAAAACTCCCTGACAGGTTGCTATAGACGTTTTTCAGGAGAGGACATATGGAACTATTATAGCATCCTGGGTATGGAACAAATATTGTTAGCTTCTTGTTTTTACTGTACTGTGTGTTATCATACTTCAAATGACAACTGCAAGTGTAAGGTTCTTACAGTGCCGGTTTTGGGATGACGTCGTTGTTGAACTCTTTTTTCTTTACAGAAGATCACACCATTTACAGAATTATGGTTAACTTACAGTGCGACGGGGATCCTGGAAGCTAGGTTATATTCAGCCCAGACACCCAGACTGGCAAGTATAAAGCCAGTTCAGAGAAATGTGTTTTGTATAAATGTGATGCATGTACACATACAAGTATGAACTGGAGCATTAAATGACAGGTTTTGGGGTTATCCAGACCTCAGCACCTCACTGGGATCTGAAGAGAGAGCTACCCCGAGTGAGAAATATAATTGCCACACAGCGGTATTTGTTTTAATGGCTACAGTTGAACAACAAGTCTTCAATTTGTTGAACAAGTGTACTATATCCGTGCTGGTGCCGAAAACGTGAATGGATTCAAAATGTCAAAATATCACTAAATTCATTACTAATCTGGCCTGCTATTCCACAACTCTGGAAGGTAATATGGGAACTTTTTAACATCATAAATGATGGCTTAACTAACTTGTCACTTCAGCGTATACCTAAATGATACGGAGCTTTATAATGGAGGGTTACAAACACTTGACCATGAGGTGACACATCTGATGTCGGGCTTTATGTTTCTTCCTTCAGTTGTTTGGTTACTATTGTAAAATTTGTATATTTGTCCAAGTGCAAATTATCAAAGTGATACAATGTTGTGCAGAGCTTAATATTTTTCAAAGGGTTTGAATTCTCTAAATGAAAAATATAGATAGATCCCTGTTTTATTGTCCTTGGTGTTCATCACAAATATCTATTTATAAGCAGACGCCAGAGGTTAAATCGGTGAAATGTTCAATAATATATGGATTTTGAATTGGATTCATCATTGTTTTTGTGGAACACGTCCCAGTCAGTGAGTCATACGGATCCTACTTATCCATGCCGACCAAGATGTCCATCTAATCCAAATGTTTTAAACGTTGTTATGGTACCAGCCTCAACCACCTCCTCTGGTAGTGTGTTCCGTATGCCCACCACCCCTTGTGTGGGAACAGCTGCTCTCAGGTTTCTATTAAATCCTTCCCCTCTAACTTTAAACCTGTTCTCTTCTTGATTTCCCCTACTCTGGGTAAAAGACCCTATCTATTCGACTATAAGATCACCCCTCATCCTCCTGCGCTCCAAAGAATATAGTCCTAGCCTGCCCAACCTCTGTCCCCAAATCCTGGCAACAACCTCGCACAGGTACACAAAAATGCTGGAGAAACTCAGCAGGTGCAGCAGCATCTATGGAGCGAAGGAAGATGCTGTTGCACCCGCTGAGTTTCTACAGCATTTTTGTGTACCTTCAATTTTCCAGCATCTGCAGTTCCTTCTTGAACACAGCCTCGCACATCTTCTCAACCTCTTTCCAGCTTAATATTGCCTTTCCTGACAAACTGAACACAAGAGCAGTCTCACCGATATGGTAAGTCAAATGAGATTATTTGAAATAAAAGCAAATGTAGCAATGTATATTTAAGAGGAAGTGATTAAAGGACATGTCCCAATGTTTTACAGTAGTAAAATAAAATCCCATTTAAACACAATATGCTTGTGTATTTTAATTCATTTCTCATTAATCTTTTGCATGACTTCTCCCTTATTTTTCCCCAGATGGCTGCTCTCCAAAGTCCATTCTACGGTGATAAGATGAACCTATATTCTCTCTGTAAAAAGATCGAACAGTGTGATTATCCTCCTCTTCCTTCTGACCATTACTCAGAAGAGGTGGGTTCTTATTTGTGCTAACTATTGACAAGCTTTTGGCTTGAAAAACACAAGAATTGTGATGAGAAAATAACATTGGAGTATTGGCTCCACCATTGGAAGAATTCTGCTTTTGTTGCACCTAACTTTATTTTGCTTTTAATTGTGGGTTGGAGTGGAGGGGGGGGGGGGGTGTGTAAATCACCACAAATACACCAGTAGCACAGTTGTTTTCTATTGTCTAGGTTAAAAAGTGGGAGGTGAATCAATATCTTCATTTTTTTTTTGGTGCCATATCTGCTGAAGGTTCTTCATGCCACAAATCCTTGCAGTGAGGCTGACTGATTTCAGTCTGACTTATAATTGTAGCTTCACCCCCGTCATCTGAGCGGATCTTCTGCTGGCCGGCTGGAAAAGAGGGTGAGACAGGGAAAATTGAAGAATGCTACTTTAATGCTTAATTCAAGAGCAATGGAACTTGCTTATTCTCTCTGACAGGCACTTTATATAAAATTAAAAGGAAAATCTTCTTGCAAGCTGATGCAGAACACCACATGTCTTATCTCAAATATTAACATCACATTGCTTTACCACATATAGGAATATATCTAAATATGTGTTTTAAAAAAAAAAAAAATCTTATGTAATTGCAGGATGACA
Source organism: Leucoraja erinaceus (assembly GCF_028641065.1). NCBI lineage: Eukaryota > Metazoa > Chordata > Chondrichthyes > Rajiformes > Rajidae > Leucoraja > Leucoraja erinaceus. The sequence continues at coordinate 56,191,902 of NC_073386.1, read as the reverse complement.
GTGCTTGCAAAGTAGTCTTAAAGGTTTAGGGTTAATGAGGAACTAATAGTGTTGGCATCAGTGTAGGAGTGTATATTTGGTGGGCAGTTGGGGGAAATCCTTAGTGCAAAATTTTGTTTTTGTTTTTAACATCTGTCTTGAATTAAAATATATTTGGAGTAACTTATTTTCTTTTATTTTGTTTTCTAATTGTTCAAAAATCCCTTCAAATTCTTTGCGTTTCCAGCAATGTGTATATATTGTGTGTCAGTGTCTGTGGTCTAGATGGTAAAGCTAGGTGTAAACAATAACGTAGGAGATGGCAAAAATGTCATAGGTTGTTCTTTATTGTGTCATTCAGACTGTCTGCTTTTGCTATGATGCACATGAATATTTCACGTATCTGCATCTTCATCCCCATTCTTCTTGACTAATTTTCAGACTGTCTGAATTTGCATTTCACATGGTAGCTGATTAGGAGATGTTGAGTGTGGTGGAGCAGCCTCAGCAGGCGGTTGCTATGGCGACCTTCGGCAGGATTTAATGATGGTGCCACTAGTGGTTGGTTGAAGTCGGCCTGCCTGCAGGGCTACTCTGCTCAGCCTCTTATTGTGGCTAAGTGTGAAGTGGGGGTTGTGTGTTCGCAGCCAAGGGGCAATTATCAGGGACCGGCCCAGATGGAAGGTCCCAGAGCTGGCAAAGGCTGAATCCGATCCATTCCTCCCCTGCCTTCAGCAGTGCCAGTGCAGAGAGATAATTAGCACAAAACAGGAGCATGTCTTTCCTTCCAGCCTGACACAATGTGAATGTCTGTGGAAATAGATTGGCTTTGTTTTTGTTAGTATTCTTGGCATTTGCTGCTTTTTTCTAAAGGCATGAGAGAAAGATTTACTTTGTTTAGCTTCCAAATATGGAGTTATTGTGTATAGTTACTGCCAACCACGCTTACTCATTATTTTATGAAAATGTGCAAATACTTACAAAAAAAAAAATACAAGCAGCTCTTTTTTTCTGTAATCAGCTTGTTTCATTTTAGTCTGCTAGGGATGGTAAGACTGGAATTTTTGACATTTGAACCTCTTTCAAACTATTTAGACAGTCTTTAAACGTAAAGCAATTTTGGTTATAGTAATTTTTGTTTGCCATATAAGGTATACAACATTTTACAATTGATGAATTATGTTTCTGTATCCTACACTTGAAGGGCTCTGCTATGAAATGTGAGTCGAAGCATAAATGTAAATTATGCCATTACAAGGGATAATTAATGCACCTATAGCAATTTTATTGGCCTTTGCTTTATCAGTGCAGATAACTGAAAAATACATGAATCTAATACTTTTGAATCAAATCCTTACGTTGTGTGCATTTCTTTGCGCCATCTGATGCTGCTCAATATAATTAAGCTGCTGATTTCTTCACATATGATTTTGTCTCTGGAACTCATCAGAAAGTGAAACAAAAATAATATTTGAACTGTAGTTACATGGGTAGTTAATTTTGGATTAACTAAAAAAAACACCAATGTAATTTATAAAAAAATAAGAAGGCAAATATAAACACGATACATAATGTCTCCCAGTAAAATATGTTTCTTATTTCCACAAGGGACTGTGCTTATAACTCAGTTGTAGAATCACTAACTGTTTCACAGTGACGTTGGGTATCAGTATTTCCTCCCAGCATGAAGTTGTAGCGCAATGCCAACAATAGTTTTCTCTTAATGAGGGACAAAATTTTATATTGTCTAGTGCAAACAAGCATTTGTCGCTCAAGAATTTCAATTCAATCTTCATAATTAACTCGACAATTACATTTATCCAGATGTTTTGGTTTGCACAAAAAGTCTTAAATATTTTCTAATTTGACATTTGGCAGTATTTTTATTAAAAATCCTAATGGTATAGATTGTGTCCATTTAAGCATGGTTTTATTTGTGTGTGGCTCCAAACAGTGCTAATCAGCACTTCGCAGCTCAGCTTTTAGAGATGTACATTTTTAAGTTCAATATTTCTCCGAGGAATTCAGGAAATCCCTAGGTCCATTACCCCAGAACAGGGGAAGTGAAGATTCAAATGATCCGATGATTTCTCTGCAGCAATCTGTAGAATTGAAACCCGTCATCTGGAAGTTAAAACGGTAGCGGTAGTTTCTAGTGATCAGGAATTCCTTTCAAAATGCATGAGATTATTCCAAGCAATTTGAAGAACTATGAAGTAATGTTAATGTATTGCTGGTAATATGACATGCCAGTCATTAATACAACTTGAGAGCAGCAACCATACTTGAAGAACATACCGACTATTTTGACTTGAGTTACAATTCAAGATACAAAGCACAATTATAAGTCAAACTAGGTAATACTTTAAGTCTCCTGTGCAAATTCCCAGCTTCTACTTTTCCCCTCTGCGCCATGTTCCACAATGAGTGACACTGGAGATCATCCTCTCCTATATTGCCTAAATATGTGACAGTAGAGTTGAATCGTTCAGTCTCTGTACGGTAAAAAATATAACAATTAAATACAACCACAGGTGCTACTGGAGGAAATGAGGACGTAAAGAAAATGAGCAGGACTAGGCAATGTGATTCAGTGAGCAGATTCTGCTGTTCAGTAAAATCTAACTTCCACATTGTCGTCTTCTACCTAGTCGTTTAGCATCCAGACATTCTGTTAAATTCTAGGGTAAGAATAGTCTTGAAATTGAGGTGGCACAAAATTATTTTAAAAATAAATGCAAATCCAATAAAAAAAAGTAGACTGTGACAGCCATGGATTAAATTATAGTTATTTTTTGCTCTCTCCACTGACTTGCTTTTCATTTGTGTGCAATTAAACACGTTGGAATTTTGAGTCACAGTTGGAGAATAGCGCTCGTCACTCTGTCAAACGTTACGTAATGTTAAATGGCACAAGTTCAATTATTATAAGTGTAAATACCTGTCTGATGATAAAGCATCACTGGGTATCACGAAACAAGGTTAATCAAGTTTACTATCTCTCTCTCTCTCTCTGATTTAGTTTACCTTTTCCAGATGGGTCCGTTAACCATAAACATGTAATACATTTGAGTAGTTTTTGATTGGGAACTGCATTTCACTCTTGAAAAGACATCATAGCGCACTCACTATATTGTTCACTGTGATTTATGTTTCTTTCAGACTGAGGAAATGAACCTCTGCCCTAAGAATACACATTACATTACTAAGCCATTTTATAATCTTTGTTCTTTAGAATGGTTCTTTTCCCATTTACTTAATGAACTGTTTTATTTTCTAGCTTCGCCAATTAGTAAATATCTGCATTAACCCGGATCCAGAGAAGAGACCAGATATTGCCTATGTTTATGAGGTTGCAAAACGTATGCATGCACTTTCTTCAGGAAGCTAAAGCAAATTATGCATTGTGAAGATGGAAAAGCACAAGATATGAACATACCATTTCACTGTTTCTGTATTCTATCGTTAGTCTATTATTCTACGTCTAAGGATGGTTGTACAGAATTCAGTAGTTCAGTGGAATGAAAGTTATACAGATCCATATGAATTCTTAATGACACGGTTCTGTTTGCTGAACTGCATTTATTTTAATGATTACATCCTCTCAGTGGCTTCAGTGTTTTAATTTGTACACTGTTTCCATTTCCGCACTTGATATTTTGAAAATAAAATTGGTGTGCCTACAGATTTATTTTACAATTACAAGCAAACCTGTTTTCTGTAGGCCTGTGGACCAGGCTTTATTGTGCCTTGTTAGATAAACCCCTGCTCTTATTTATAGCATTTACCACATGCTGCAGCCCTTGCGATATTTTCTGTTGACCCTTAGATACACGGTGGCATTGTATGAATTTGCAGCAAGTTTTGGTATGTTATGCAAATCAACATTTGGTTTGTATGGACCAAATTCTCAATTGCTTCAATGTTCCATGTAAGTCACATAAATGCTAACCAAAACACTATTAAATGTTCATTGACATTTATGGTTTCTAAAAGGTGCCTTCGTTTTTTTAGTTTTATTAAAGAAAACCTGCAGATTGATGCAGTAATGCGAATTGCCCATTGATGTTAAATTACCAATAAGAACAAATATTGTTCAGTTACAGCTATCCGAGGTTTGCAGAAAATCGTATAAATTGATACCTTGAAGTTTGGCCACTTTTGTTTTAAGTTGTGATTGAGCCTATTTTGTCTCCTCCTGATTTGCCAGATCCTGTATACAAGACCTGCTTATAACACTCGACCACTGAAAGCTCAATACCATTTTGCCATTAGGTGTACAAGAATGGCTGGGCAATGATATTATCCCTTTTTGTTCTTCTCGGAGAAATCCAGTTGAAATTTGTAACTGAGAAGGGGGAATTCAACTTTCCTCTTGCAATCAGTGGTCTACCATCATATTATTTTTCTGTATTTACACATTTTTAAAAAGGTTTTTAGTTTCACTGCACCCCAATCATTTGAATTTTAAATATCTACTTTAATTTATACTTGGATAAATCCTACAGGGTTAGACATTGTAATAAATTAATTTATTAATATGGTACCAAGTGAATGTGAAAAATATCTTTGAATGGGACAATCGATGAAGAACGGGAACAGTGTCATAGACAAAAACTGAACGATTTATTTTGAGAATGCAGAACATCTTATAGCTAAAGAGTGACATCTGTCAGTTAGCAAGGCTTTCTTGGAAATTCATTACACAAACCTTATAAGGTATACAGAAGGATACACAGTGCTGCAGTAACACAGTTGGTCAGGCAACATCTCTGGAGAACATGGATAGGCAAAGTTTCAGGTTGACCAGAAATGTCACCAATGTGCGTTCTCCAGAGCTGCTGCCTGACTTGCTGAGTTACTCCAGCACATTGTGTCTTTATGTGTATTAACCAGCATCTGCAGTTCTTTGTTTCTCCTTCTTATAAGGTATGATGCTTAATTGTGCCGACCAAATAATCGCAGTTAAGTTAAATTACGGGGATAATACAACTGTCCGTGGTTTCTTCGAATTGGGAAGAGAAAATAACTTGAGAGTTCCGATCTAGATTGCTATCCATGTCCACAATTGTAATAATCCCAGCTGAAGATACGGTCTGAACTCGCTGATAAAAGTTAGCTGCTTAGCCTAAATTGAATGGAACGTTATGCCACATTTGCCTCTTTTAGGACACAAGGCAAAAAAAAAGCATTGGAGAATTTGAGAGGATAAGAAAGAAAAAATGTCCCTTGAGAACTTAAATATCTACTACACATTTTCTTCAGTATTTTCAGATTATTTTGCTTATAACGGTGTTACTATATGTGGAGTGTGGTTTAATATATATATATACTGATTTAAATTACAATTAATGGCCATCCATAAGTGCCATCGAACATGACTAATGAGTAGTAAGGAATAAATTAACTTGGGATTTCAGCCCCATTTTTAAATTGGTTGTAATTTATTTTCCAGATTTTGGACAAAAAAAAGTAAGTTCTCTGATTAATAAATGATATTGTGATTAATTTGAAGAGTCAGGTATTGATTGGAACAAATGACTAGTTTACAACAGGTTAATTCTTTTTTTTCCCTAAGATATTTTACATGTTTTGAAGCAAAACAATTTAGTTTTTGTTGAACATTTCCAGCCAAAAGGAAGCTTTTGTGATGGATAGTATGAGATGATATGCAAACAGTAGAACATGGTACTGAGTTCGATTTTAAAAATAGATTAAATTCGTCTTCCTCTGTAGTTTAGGTACCAATTTAATCGACACAGTTTATCATAAAACATCCACCTTGAAAATTCTTTGCTAAAATACTGTGCTGATGTGGACTTCTTGTGCGAGTTATTGTTTGGATTTACAAATGTAATTTTTGCAAATTATATGCTGCTTTTGGGGAAAAAAGACATTTTAAATTGAGTCTGTTCTATTTTTCAATATGAATGATATTGTTAATAGAGCCAGGTTCAAATTGTTTCTAGATTTGAATATTCTTGGGCAAGAATTTTTGTAGGGCAAACCACAGTATGTTATAATGTGCCTTATGTTTTACAGGAATGTTAAAGTGCTTGTACCTGATTGTCCTTAAATGCATGTTGATAAAGAATATGCCATTAAAGATTCCACTGCAGAAATTGTTATGGCATTCCAATACATTAACAAGAAAAATACATCCTTTGCTAAAGAGCTTGTATAATCTGTCAACTGGAAATGGTATCACTTTGTTACAAATCCACAAGTTAGATTTGAGGGTGGATTTTGCTTTTCTAAATGGAAATGATTATGCTGCCTGTCCATAATAAATTTACAGATAATTGGCCTATATTAGTTTATTTTCTGGGAAATGCTCTGGTTGGAGTGTGGGAGACTAAAGGGGGATCTTGTAAAGATGTATGAAATCACGTGGGGAATGGATAGGGTGAATGCACAGTCTTTTTCCCACAGGGTATTGGAGTCAGGAACCAGAGGGCACAGGTTCAAGGTGAGAGGGGAAAGATTTAATAGCAACCTGATGGCCAGCTTTTAGATTCAGACGGTGGTGGGTAGATGGAATGAGCAGCCAGACGAGGTAGTTGAGGCAGGCACTATAACAACATTTAAAAGATACTTGGACAAATAAATAGATAGGAAAGGTTTGGAGTGCTATGGGCAAATGAGACAAAAGTGGATGAGGCATCATGTCGGCCTGGGCAAGTTGGGCCGAGGAGTCTCTTTCTGTGCTCTATGACTGGCCAGCATGGATCATCTTGATCAGCATGGACAAGTTCGGCTGAAGGGCTGTATGACTCTATTGTAATTTAATTACAACCACTCTTGAAATAAATTGACATCTTTGATATAATTTAACAGCAATGCAGTAGATTTTTCGTAAAGTGAGTATTTCTGTGCACGATCCCTCCCCTCTTGTACCTGGAATGATATTAATGCCAGATGATATTTCCCCACTTCCATAACAATGTTCATCCTGTCTTTAAATTGCTGAATTTAGCCTGAACATAGTTCCAAAAGCCAGCTTAATGTGAGTTGCAAGAAATACCTGCTAACTCGTAATCTGATTGTAAGTGTTGATCATATAAATATGGCTTATTAAGAGGCTAGAATAAGTGGCATGGCTATTAATACAAGATGGGTGTTTACATTGAGTCCTGTTATAGATACTAATAGATAATTTTCCGTCCAATACAGTAACTATTAGTCACTTTGAAAGGCTTGACTAGATTTTATTACCAATTCATGCATTTTATTATCATGGACTTTTCAATTTAAAAGCTGCCATCGTTATTCTGATAATATACTGCTAATATTAACAAGATGATTCTTTTTGCAGGGATTTTTTTAATTGATACAAGAAACAATCTCAGTAGTCTTGTCAAAAATTTGTAATGGAATTTAGTTAATGAGATCTAAAAAGCTGGCCTGCAGGTTTGTATCACAGTTGATTTGTGTGAATCTTTTAAATATTTCACTTGTAATATTTGGCGTATGATTATGTACCGCCATGATGAGGAGAGATGATTTTCTTTCCAATTCTGATATGTTTTGTGTTGCCCCTTTTTCTGTGGGAGTCTTCATGGAGTAGAACCCATTTCTTGCAAGTCAATAGTGTTTTATTGTCATATGTCCAAAAAAATAATTTCCTTTTGCAGTAAGTAAGTCAATGTACACAAATTATTGATCTATAAATCGAGAGCATTCTTCTCTCAATCTTTCCTAATGAGAAAAAAAATATGTAGAATCGTTGATAACATGGTTTCGGACTAAGTTTAACCACATGGTTTGCTGTGATGTGTAGAAATGCATCATTAAAATGACTGGATCATTTTTGCATCTAAAACTTTAAAATTCAAGACTGTATATCATTGAGAACGAAAAAACAGCTTCATTTTAATTAGGAAGTGTCCAGGTACAAAGTAATGCTCCTAGTGAGGTTAAAACAGTTTGAGTTTTTTTGATTTTGCTAAATCAGCATGATCCCACAGTTTGTTCTTTAAGGATTGCTGATTCAAGAAATGAAGCCTGCTTGTATCCAGCAAAATCCAGTGGTGGGTGCAGGGATAAGAATGTTAGCTGACGAGTCGGTACTTGTCAATATAAAAACACTTCATCCTTTTTCATGTACTCAGAGTAAAGTTGTACTTTATTGTATTAAGCCAAGACATGATGCAATATATATATATATTTTAAAGGAATGCAATTTTTCATGAACTTAAGATTTGAGTGTCTGAATTAACAAATATAAATTGTGTAGTTACTCTGGAGGTCACAGAAAGACGACATTATTTTGTAAGCATGTTGTTTATTTGTACAGGGTACCATATAATTGCTTCTGACAAATCGTTTTAAAGCGTATACTATGACTATTAAATGCATTTGCGTATTCTGTGAAATTGAAAATCGAATGACATGACCTAAAATGCACAAATTACCTGAGATTTACTGAAGTGCTTCGGTGTTTCGGCAATTTTTTTTTTAATAAATAAATGGGAGGTTAATTATACCATTGTACTTCTGCTTTGTTAAATCTCAACTGTTCTATATGCCAGAAATATCCTGTTTGGTGGCAATAATAGTTTTACTATCTCATTGCCATCTAGTGTTAGCACAGTTATGTTGCACTTCCAAGACAAGACTGAGCAAAAATGAAATCTATTGTTTCTAAACTGGGAAAAAAAATAGGTTGTATGTATATATCATCCGCATACATCTTAAAACATTTGTTTAGTCTCTACATCTTTCTGATTCCAAGTGGTTATTCCACTTTGGTCCCACTTATGGGCATTGTTCGATAAGACTGGATATTGCTTTTGTATTAAAACCTAACTCGACCAAATCACTAAGTACCTTACAAGAAAAATCAGTCTACAAACAAAAGATCTTATTCTCCTCAAATGCCACCAGCCTGTAACTCTTTAACATTGCTGTTTTGTAGGTTTCAGTAAGCCACTAAAAACATTTGAGGATAGGTATTTTCATTTCACACAGTTAATTTTTTACGAAGTAGCTTCATTCCTGTTGAAAGCGGTTTGTGGATTTTCTTTGCTTGTATTCTGTTGTGATGTTGCTGTCAATGTAGAGGGTAGGGAAAGACCACTGCATTCTGGACACCAGTTGTGTGGATGCCACAATTGACCAGGGATGGCTGTGGTTCCCTAGTTACTCCAATGTGTGAAAGGACACACTTCAGTTGGCAAAATACACAAAACTAATACAGGTTAAAGGACACAGAGTGTGTAGGAAGTAATTGCAGATGCTGGTTTAAAACAAAGATAGACACAAAATGCTGGAGTAACTCAACGGGACAGGCAGCATCTTTGGAAATAAGGAATGGGTGACGTTTCAGGTCAAGATGTCTGAAGAAGGATCTTGGCCGTTAAAGGACACTAACATGACTACAAAAACTCAGATTGGCTCAGAGCACAACAATGGCCATGGTGCACCATCAGGAGGTAGGGTGTTTGTTGAGGTGTTCAACTGAGGCTTTTATGTTCTCCTTTAGACATGAACATCAACTGATGTTCTGTTGCTGAAAAGCAGGGGGGTCTCTTGGTGCACATTTATTCTCCAGTCTACACCATTTGGTATCCTTGCAATTTTGTTCCCATGTTCTGTAAATTACTCTTGTGACTACATCACACTGACGCTGAGGCTCCTCGGGAAATTCTCAAGCTGTGAAGAGGTGTTGTATGCAATTATTTCTTTAAACTTTTCAGTGGAGGAATGTTTCACAGAACAATGCACTTGCAGAGTAACAACATGCATTTAATGTAAGAAATACGTCCCAAGGCACTTAGCAGGCACATGATCAAATAACATCTGATACTACATAAAATATGAAAAGCTTTAGGATAGACCTCAAAAAGCTAGTTCCAATGGGTAGTTTCAAGGGGTTTTATTTATATAGGGGAAATATGCAGCTTAGGACCTGCAGCAGAAGTCTCAACTACCAAATGAGAAGCAATAAAATGTGGGTAACTTCCTACCAACCCCCCCCCCCCCCCTTACTTTTCCTCCCTCTAGCTTTTCAATTGGCAACTCTTCAAACCTGTCTTGCCTTCTCACTGGCCTTTCCTCCAACCATCTGCCTGGCAACCCCGCAGCCTCTGCTGTCGATCTATTATCTTCCATGCTTGGCCCTGCCTCTTCATTTTTCCAGCTTTCATCCCTCCACCCCTCCTCCCCCCCCCCCCCCCCCCCCCCCCCCCACACATACACACACACAGTCTGAAGAAGGGTGCAAATCCATAATGTCACATATCCATTTTATCCAGAGATGCTGCCTCATCCACCGAGTTACTCCAGCACTTTGTATATTTTTAAAGAAGAATTTGCAGTTTCTTGTTTGTAGGAATGGATTGGTGTTGGCAATACGAGGTGAGGTTTAAGGTTTAGAGGCAGTACGGAAACAGGCCCGCTGAGTCCCCGCCAACCAGCGATCTCCCCGTATACACTATTTTACCAAAGCCAGGTAGGTGGCTAGGTAGAAAACCAGAGCACCCGGTGAAAACCCACCTGGTCACATTGAGAACGTACAAACTGTGCACAGACAGCACCCGTAGGATTGAACCCTGGTCTCTGGCACAGTAAGACAGCAACTCTACCACTGCCGGCCTTAGCCAAAGTTGGACAATGTTCATGAGGTGATTATAAATTGTCATTTCAAGACAGGTTCCAGGTAGTGGGGAGTCATGGGGTGGAAGTTTGCAACAGCAAAAGGGGATAAATCCTGGGGAATTATTTTTCTATGGTGGTGTATGTAAATTGATCATTGAACATAGAGGCAGATTAAACCCAGCTTTGTTGCTCCCTACCAAAAGCATGAACAGAACATGGATCCTGATGAAGTAAAATTAAAGTTAAAGCTGATCCATGAAAATTGCCAACAAATGAAATGGAATTAGCAGCCAGAAACAAGGTGCCATTCACTATGGAATCGATAGAGATGATGCATTCTACTAAGGGAATGCTTGATGCTTCTAAAATGGATTTAACATGGACCCAATTTTTCCATGGGTAATTATCAAGCACAAGTATTGTTCATTGTCTTAGTTTATTTTTGAGATACAGCATGGAAACAGGCCCTTCAACTATTCAATTGAGCCAATCAACTATCACCCCATACACTACATCTATCCTACATTCGACAGACAATTTACAAAAGCCAATTGACCGACAAACATGCACATTTTTGGAGTGTATGAGGGAACTGGAACACTGAGAAAACCCATGCGGTCTCAGGGAGAACGACAGCATCCGTACTCAGGATTGAACCTGGGTCTCTGGCACTGTGAGGCAGCAATTCTACCACAGACAATCTCTGTGATCTCTTAAGCACTTAATAGAATCAGTCGTGTATGGGAGAAATTGTGTATTTAGTATATGGTACTAAGTTCCTGGTGTCGTAGAGTTGCACTGTATAGAAACATGCCCTTCAACCCATCTTGTCCATGCCAACCAAGATGGCATATGCACTAGTCCCATTTGTTTGCATTTGGCCCATAGCCTTACAAAGCCTTCCATTTATCTGTCGGGCAGCTCATTCCATAATTGGAATGTTTTGTTGAAGATTTATCTTTAGGATTTTCTGACGGGGGAGGAGGGGGGGAATGAATGCGTGTGACAGAGGAGTTGAGTTGGTACAACTATTGGCAACAGACTCGAGCATCTTTGAAGAATCAATGCTTGCTGTGGGAACAATTGAGTTCCTGTTGCTCTCCTGTATTCAAACAATTACCTGTGTCCTACTGACCTTGTGTAGTTGGACATAAATGGATGCCAAGAAAAGACACAATGCCGGAATAACTCAGCGGGTCAGGCAGCATCCCTGGAGAACATGGTTAAGTGATGTTTCGGGTTGGGTTCGTTCTTCAGACCATCCTGACCAAAAAAATCATCTATCCATATTCTCCGGAGATGCTGCCTGACCCGCTGAGTTACTCCAGGATTTTGTGGGGTTTTTTTGTAAGCCAGCATCTGCAGTTCCTTGTCTCTAGTCTATCACTGCATTTGCACCACAGACTCTGCCTGACCCGCTGAGTTCTTCAAGCACTTTATATTGTGCTCAAGTTTACAGTATCTGCAGTTCCTTGTGTGCCCATTTTGCCAGTGTTAGTCTAAAAGTAATACCATGTTGCAGTTAAATAATTTCACTGGTCCAATAACTCCAACTAATGTGAATTGGTCTAACTGGGTTTAATCAGGGAAATCAATGCTACTTTCATGGGTCAAAAACACAAAGTTCTGGATGAACTTCAGACGGAGCCTGAAGAAGGGTCCTGACCTGAAATGTCACCTATCCATGTCCTCCATGGATGCCGCCTGACCCGCTTAGTTCCTCCAGCACTTTGTCCTTTTTGCTCAAGATTCCAGCACCCCCAGTTCCTTGCAACTACCATTTGCTTGACCACATGTAGATCAATGATGGGAGTGATTTTCACAGCTGTATTTGGCCAAAGAACATTGAAAATGATTGATTCTGCAAAGTTAGCGCAGGGAGATATGCGTTTGATATATCATAATGTGTTAGAGGGCATATTTCTGAAATTAGTAAAAAGCTGAAGCAGATCCATCTGTGTTAGAAAATGAAAGTTTCCCGTTGAGTGATTCTCCTCGTTTGCTTCCTTTGATGCTCGGGAGAAGACCACATTTCAGCACTAATGTCTGTGAAGCTTACTGTTTTACAATCCCATCGTGGTTCTTCCCAGAATCTCAACTGGGTAGTACCTATGTAAGTTAAATCCTGCATTGAAATCTTCACACACACACACACTGTTTTCTTTACAATAGAACAGTTGTAATGCATCTCTGCTGAGCTTCATTACAGTACTGTCAGACACTCAAACCGAGCAGGAAGGTTCATCACAAAACATGGGCAATATTTGCAACGGCTAAGGTGAATTGCACTGCAAAATTAGAGTTAAAGTCTTACAGCATAGAAACAGGCCCTTCGGCCCAACTCGTCCATGGCAACCAAGATGCCCCATCTACTCTAGGTACAGTGAAAAGCTATTTTGTTGCATCTATCCAGTCAGCAGAAAGACTATACATGATTACAATCAAGTAGGGGAGAAGAGGGGGTGAGACTGGTCCTTGATTATGCTGGTGGCCTTGCCGAGGCAGCATGAAGTGTAAATGTAGATATAGATCGTGATATTTGTGTAAATAAAATTGTGTTTAAACATTGGGATCGATCACCTCAGTGTCATTATTTTCACTGTCAGATACAGAGTTGTCACTGGCATTAACAACTAGGGAAGTATTCTGGCACTTCTAGGTTTGTTTTGGTGTATGTTGGAGTCAGGCTTTGAATGTGAAGAAATGGCAGATGCCAACACAAAGTGCTTGAATAACTCAGCAGGTCAGGCAGCAACTGTGGAGGGAATGGACAGACAATATTTCAAGTCTGGATGTGTCAGCAAAGGTGAACCATAGCAGACACCTAGGGACAATTATAAGGCTGTATATCTCAATAGAATGCGGAACAGAGACTTGAACTTCATGTGCAGGAAGGAACTGCAAGTGCTGTTTTATAATGAAGGTAGACGCAAAGTGCTGGAGCAACTCAGCGGGTCAGGCAGCATCTCTGCAGAAAAGGAACAGGTATCACCTGTTAAATTTCACCAGAGAGACTGCCTGATCCGTTAAGTTGCTCCAGCACTTACTCAACATACAGTTGCACTATATGTACAATTAGCCAAAGATTTCATGGAATGATCTCTCCAGTGAAACTGCAAAGCTTTTTTCTAAAATACAAACTTCATTATTTTCTTGAGATATCTGCAATGGGCTTCTGAATGTGGGCATGATTAATGTTTCCACTGTAGTGACCAGTGATAAACTGCAGATTAGGGGTGACATGGAGGAATGTGGATCACATGCAGGCAGAAGAGATTAGTTGAACTTGGCATCATGTCTGGCACAGACATTGTGGGCCGAAGGGCCTGTTCCTGTGCTGTACTGTTTTTTTTCTAAGACCCTGGCACGAGACTTCACAATCGCATGTCCATGAGGCAGGGGTGTGGCCGACAAACTCGCACCTGATGTATTCCTTCATGTATTCTTATCTGGTTTCATTTGGATGAAATGCAACCATTGCACTTTCCACAACAATGCTTCATTGGTTCCTTTATTATCACGTGTACCACAGTTGAGTGAGATTTTGTTTTTGCATACAGAGGAGGGAGTTGAGGCAGGGACTATCGCAACGTTTAAGAAACATGTGGACAGGTACATGTGATCAGCCATGATCACAATAAATGGCGGTCCTGGCTCAAAGGGCCGAATGGCCTCCTCCTGCACCTATTTTCTATGTTTCTATGAAAGGACAGGTTTAGCGGGATATGGGCCAAATGCCCTAAGAGTATTGCCATACATAAGTACAATCTTAGGTACATAACGCATAAAAACAGCCCACTGCGTCCATATGCAAGAGACGGCATGTTTTGATATCATTACCAAAGTCTCAGCTGCACTGGACATAAAGGCCCGTTGCAGCCGTCGTCCCTCTCTTCATTCAACCTTCATGCCCCGGGGCTCCTCGCACAGCTGCCCTAGCTGGTGCAGAAGGCAAGTTCCCCCCAAGTTCTTCCGACCGTCCCTCGTCCAGGGTCCGTCACTGATACACAGTGTTGGAGGAACTCAGCGGCACAGGCAGCATTTGTGGAAGGTGTGGACGGGCAACATTTCGGGTCAGGACTCTTCTTCAGACTGAAGAATGAGGATGATGCTGTGGTTGATGGATGGGGTGATCTCGCTACAACGTGAGATGGTAACGGTTTGAGTTATTGATGGATGACTCTTCAAGCATTACATTCTGACAGAAGCTGGTGAATCAGATTATTGGCATTTGACGGCTGTCGAGAGCTCTCCTCCTGACAGAATAACCTTCTCTCTGGCATCTGCACTAAGCACTACTGGAAAAGCACGTTGAGAGGAATAAGAGAGGCAAAGCCAATCAATCAGGGGACAACTTTTTTAAAAGATTAAGTGTGAGGGAAAAATAGATTCCATTTCATTCTGTAGGAAGCAACTGCAGATGCTGGGTTATACAGAAGATAGACACAAAATGCTGGAATAACTCAGCGAGTCAGGTAGCATTAGTGGAGGAAAGGAATAGGTAACGTCAAGTCGGAACCCTCCTTCAACAGATTCCATTTCATTCCCTGGAATCTGCTTTTTCTGCTTATTTTATTTCATTTTTTGCCAGGACTCGAGCTACAAGAAAAGGTTGAGCAGGCTAGTACATAATTCCTTGGAGTGCAGGAAGATGAGGGGTCATCTTCTAGAGGTGTGGAAGATCATGAGAGGAATAGATAGGGTGAATACATGGAGTCTTTTATCCAGAGTAGGGAATCAAGAACCAGGCGATGTAGGTTTAAGGTGCGAGGGGAAAGATTTAATAGGAACCTGAGGGAGCAACTTTTTCACACACAGGAGCGGTGGGTCGAACCCGTGTCTCTGGCACTGTCGGGCAGCAACTCTACCACTGCACCACTGTACCAAACCCCAGTAGCCTGATACAATATAACGCCTCTATCTCTGTGCTCTAGGTATTCACCAACCAGCGGCATAGAGTCGTGCAGTGTGGAAACAGTCCCTTCGGCCCAACTTGCCTACACCGGCCAACATGTACAATCTACACTAGTCCCACATACCTGTGTTTGGCCCATAATCCCTCTAAACCTATCCTATCCACGTACCTGTCTAAATGTTGCGATCGTCCCTGCCTCAACTACCTCCTCTGGCAGTTCGTTTCACACCCCCCCCCCCCCCCCCCCCCCCCCCCCCCCCCCACCTTGTGTGAATACGTTACCCCTCAGATTCCAATTAAATCTTTTCCCCCTCACCTTAAACGTCCAAGTGGTAATGTTTTAAATGTGGAAGACACATTTGCGAAAAAAATTCTTGCCTAATAATATGCAGACATATGGTGCTTTGGAATGGAGTGCACAATCTTTGTGAAGTATGCTGGCACTTTAATAAGGTAGCAGCTTTTGACAAAGCAGAGCATTCTGTCCCGATACTTGTGCTTATTACCAGAAAGTTAAAGTGATAATGATGTGCAAATGGGTTTAACTGCTGAACGTGGAAGATTAATATAATTCAGCTCCAGATTTTCGCCAAAATTGGGATAAATTCATGTGAACATTTCAGTCAGATTAATGTATCTGATAGCAAAGATTATAAAGCAAAAGACTGCTCTGATTCTACAACGTTTCCTTTGCAGGTTCACTGGTTCTAAAGAGCAAGTTAGCAGGTTGATCCTCCCCCCCAACACACACACGACCAAGAACTAACAAGTTGGCATCTCCGAAAGTAAAAAGGGGCAGAAGTAAAGAACTAGGAACACTGAGACTGCAGATGCTAAAATCTGAAGGAAAAACAAAAAGCAGGAGGAACTCAGCAGGTCAGCTTGCATCTGTGGAGGGAATAGACTGATGAGTGGGGGAGAGATAGGTGGAGGTAGTAACCAAGGCTGGGACTACAACACAGCCTCTCCTCACCTGAATGCACCCATCACTTGTCAGCTCTTGCCCCATCCCTGTATCTGCTCACTGTCACCCCTCTACTCCATCTGATTGAGGTAGGGTCCCGACCAGAAACATCATCTGTCCATCTTCTCCACAGATACTGCCTGATCCGCTGAGTTCCTCCAGCATTGTGCAACGGCGACAGACACTGGACAAGGGACGGTAAGAAGAACTAGGAGGGGGAGGGGGGGTCCTTACCTTCCTCACCCGCAAGGTCAGCTGCAGGAGGTGCCCCAGGGCAGGGCCTTTGCTGTTTGCAGTGGAAACCAATACCTCATTATCTGTGTGCCTCTGTTTAAATTAAATGTTGCCCCATTACCTGCAGTTTAACGGGAGATGCTTCAATATTGTTTTCTGAGGGTTAACATCGGCAATCTTACAGAGCTGCCTTTTAATCGATCTTTAGTTTTGCAAGGTGGGATCAACATTAGCTGGTAATTTGTGGTTCCGAAAAGCCTGTGTGATATTTCAGGAATCATTAATATCCACTGTCTGGATTTTTAACACACAACAAACAAAATATCAGGTTATGGTGAGATTCTGATTCTGTCTCCTCTGTGAATGTCTCGCCATGAATTGAGATGCTGCTTTTCACTCTTGACATTTAATCCATAAATGTAAATCCCCTTGGAGTCCCATTATTTCCTGGAAAAATAATTTTATGTTGGGTGTGTTCCCGAGCAAACTGTGAAAGATTTTTGGATGCTAATTTTCTTCAAAGGTCTTGCAAACAACTTGTACAGTACCCTTACTGGAGTGAGCAGACAGATCACTTTCTGTTTTCATGTGCCAAGTGTTCAGATCTGGCTTTAGATTAACTATTTAAAAAAATATAACCCATGGAGAATGAATTAATGCCTAGCTGGCGGGTGCCCTGGTGTCCTGGGCCGTCCCATGTAAATGCGATGTTCATTATCTTAGAGTATTCCAGGGGACTCTGCAGTCGGGTACAGGGACGGAGCAGGCAGCTGATGGGAATTGCAAATAATGGAAAAAATCGGGACTGTTTTGGGAAAAGTCACGAGCGGAAATGGACAAATAATATTTGTGGCAAATCTACAGTAGTTTACCAGGTGCTGAGTCGGCATGAGTGATTAAACATACACTGGCTTACGAAATTATGGTATTTGAAGCATAAAAAGCCTTTGGAGTTGTGAGGAGCTGAGTTGTACCGAAATATTAATCTTCAGATATCGTCCTTTCTGTCTTGTTGCTGAGGCACAATTGCATCCCTGTTACTGTGGGAAGATCTGTGGCAACTCCAGTGACAGGTGCTACAGGGCGCCCTGCAGTGGCTTCCAGTGACATGTCGTACCAGGGTGACATATTTAAGATGCTATAAGAACAGGAGATAAACTTGTCAACATCTAACGAAGCTTAATGATATACTGAGGCACGTGCCCAGTTTAGAGGATGTTATATTGAGACTCTTTCCAAAGCAGCGGCTTTATGAAAAAATAATCGGTTGGAATGTATAATAATGTTGAGATGGGGGTGGGTCACAATACCTTATGTTTATTAAATATGTTATTTACCGAGAGTATTGACCTTCACTTCTGAAATGAATCAAGGGAGAGAGTGTTTAATTGTCATTTGTACTGGCAATGGAATTGTGATTGTTTTGGACCTGCAGGGACTTAACAGGCCTGTAAATACAATGACGCACAAATAAATGTATCACAATCAAAAATACAGTAAATTAATAACCGTAGTACCGGATAACCGTATTTGTGCAAAGACAGAAGCCTGTAGTTTACATGGCCGGTTTACACAGGCAAGAAAAATATAATTCAATAATGTTCTTGCAAAATAATATTTGGATCAATATGTTCCAGAGGTTGTTGTGGTTAGGTGGACATGACGACATGTTACAGGTGTGTGTGTGTGTGGATGGCTCTGGCTGCAACCATCGATCCCCAGGGCCCATCAATTATTTAAAAATCAATGCAAATTCCAACATACCGAGCAATTGCCAGCAAAGACAGACACAAATGCTGGAGTAACTCAGCGGGACGGGCAGCATCACTGGAGAGAAGGAATGGGGGACGTTTCGGGTCGATCCCGCTGAGTTACTCTAGTAAATTGGGAAGTTAAGTTGGTCAGTGTTCAGTTATATTTCCAAGACCAGGGGGATTCAGTTTTCCCCTTTTTAGAAACCAAGTGAATATTCAATCGTAGAAAATGAATGTTACAGAATGAGGCCATTCGGCCTCCTGTGACCATGCGTGTCTAATAAGAACAATGGAGTTCAGTGCAGAGATATTGTGTGGCCAGTCATTCTGGTCAGAGGAATAAGAAAGCAGAATGTTATGTCAATGGTGCGTGAATATTGAATGCAAGTTAGACAGATCTGGGTGACCCTGTACACAAATAAATAAGAAGGTGGACACAAAATGCTTTAGTAACTCAGCGTGTCAGGCAGCATCTCTGGAGAAAAGGACTAGGTGACGTTTCGGGTCTTTCTTCAGACTTCATCAAAATAAACATTGGTAGCAAGGTCGAGCTAGTAGTCAGCATTAGAGCTAACACCACTGCATATTGAATTTTAAGCCCTTACTGCAAAGTGACTCATTCCTTCTTCTGAATGATCTTGGCACAAAATGTCACCCATTCCTTCTCTCCAGAGATGCTGCCTGTGCCGCTGAGTTACTCCGACATTTTCGTCACCTCCAACGTGATCCCATCACTTGCCACATCTCCCCACCTCCTCCCCTGTCTGCTTTCCGCAGAGACCGCTCCCTCCGGAACTCCCTGGTTAATTCGTCCTTTCCCACCCGAACCACCCCCTCTCTGGGCACTTTCCCTTGCAACCACAGGAAATGCTACACTTGTCTCTTTACCTCCCCCCTTGACCCCATTCAAGGACCCAAGCAGTCTTTCCAGGTGCGGCAGAAGTTCACCTGCACCTCCTCCAACCTCATCTATTGCATCCGCTGCTCTAGATATCAGCTGCTCTACATCGGTGAGACCAAGCGCAGGCTTGGCGATCACTTCGCCCAACACCTCCGCTCGGTTCGCAATAACCAACCTGATCTCCCGGTGGCTCAGCACTTCTACTCCCCCTCCCATTCCGAATCCGACCTTTCTGTCCTGGGCCTCCTCCATGGCCAGAGTGAGGCCCACCGTAAATTGGAGGAGCAGCACCTCATATTTTGCTTGGGCAGTTTGCACCCCAGCGGTATGAACATTGACTTCTCTAATTTCAGGTAGTCCCTACTTTCTCCTCCCCTTCCCAGCTCTCCCTCAGCCCACTGGCTCCACCTCTTCCTTTCTTCTTCCCCCCCCCCCCCCCCCCCCCCCACCCTCACATCAGTCTGAAGGGTCTCGACCTGAAACGTTGCCCATTTCATTCGCCCCATAGATGCTGCCTCACCCGCTGAATTTCTCCAGCATTTTTGTCCACCAAAGATGGTTCAATGGTTCTTCATTGCCATGCATGTACAACACTGTGAGATTCTTGCACCCGTCGCCATAAGTTGCAGAAGAACAAGATAAAGTCCAAAGCTGGATGTATAGGGTGATTTCACTAAAGGTCACTGGAGCGTAGATCCGCACCCACGTGACCAAAATTCTCAAGTGGAGGACACTGGAGGGTTCGGTACATGTTAGTGGATGGGAAAAAACGCATTTTCCCACCCGTTAAAAACATAGAAAACGGCGAGGTTGTGAGCTGCAATTTACTGTGCCAGTCGGGGTGACCGTGTGGCACAGCTACCTAGATTTACAGGGGAAAAAAAAGATAGCAAGTAAGGTAAATTCAAGAGGGAACTGAAGGTGCAAATCCCTCCTCCACAACCCGGGGCCCAGCTCAACCCGTGGGTGTGTTACCCACCTGACTGCATGCAGCAATGGGAAGCTAGTCAAGAATCATCGCGGGATTCCCTGTGCTGGCTGCTGTGTGGAGCGGTGTATTGCCACCTAATTCATTGTCAGGAGGTACACTCAGGTAAAATCTTTTTGTTCTTTCAGCTAAGAATGGAACGCATCAACTGCATGCATTTCTCTGTAAAAAAAATTGCATTGACCTTCTTAAAGATACTGCAGGGAACGGGCCCTTCAGCCCTTCGAGTCCACGCCGACCCACGATCCCCATACACTACTGTCCCACTTTACCAAGCCAATTAGCCTACAAACCAGTACGTCTCTGGGGTGTGTGGGAGGAAACCGGAGCATCCAAAATAAAACACGGGCAGCAGTCGCCCATAGTCAGGATCGAACCCGGGTCTCTGGCGCTGTAAGGCAGCAACTTTGCCACTGTGCCAACCAATTTTCTCAAACAATTGGTCCCCCTATTATTTTAGGAGTGTCTGAGACTAGTGAAGGACTGTTACAGATGTTGTCCCAATCCAGTGTTTCTTTTCACCTTAAAAGCCATGGTCTGGTTTGTTGCGCTTGGAATATGTATACCTTTGTAATTTTTCCCTTGGGTCAAACTCAATATTCCGGCATATATATTTGGCAGGGTGTGATGATGGGCTCAACCACATGTTGTTCAATGCACCATTTCTTCGGCCACCCTTGCAAAGAAATACATTCACCAGGGATTTGGAACTTTTTCTCTGAACACCTGAATTGAGTAAAATATTCAAAGTGCCTCACAAGTTTATTTTAGACATCCAGATTGTATTTATTTACATTTTAATTGACGATAATAGCTGTTTGTGAGGCCATAAAATTGCACTGTTATACTTTTAAATGAATGATGATAACAGACAGAGTTTCAAATGCAAAGCAGGTCCACGCCGACCTCTTTCAGAAACCTGCTAAGCAACGACGCTATTTGTATGGAAAAAATGGAAAAGCCTTTGGAAAATAAATGATTCCTTTTTAGCAATTCAGAAATGCACTTACAATATTAAAAGCTGAATAATAATGTAAATGTAACCTTTTAAAATGCTCCTCATTCACTCGCTCTAAATGATATTTAATACATAAATCATTGGCACAGAAATGATTTGCCACTAAGTTTTTTTTTTTGTCGGTTTGACCTGTCCAATATCTCTGGGCTGGTGGAAGTGTGAAAATTTGTGCAGCGAGATGCTGCCGTGTAAACCACTGTGCCTTCATTAACACTTTCCAAATCCTAGCACTGGTTTCATTTCAGATCATCCTCTGTCATGTATTTAAAAGGGTGTGTGTGTGTGTGTGTGTGTGTCCTTCCAGCAAACTGCTGCTGCTGCTTGTATTAATGGGCTAGTGTACGTATCTCAACAGTATTCTGTTGCAAATCCGATACACATTCAATGCAGCATCAAGTGTAGGAAGTGAGAGCTCTAAACCCAGGCAGCTTAAAAGATTTGGGTAGAATTGAACAGTCTGCCTGAAGCTCTCTGTTTTAATCTATCTTTTCTCCAGGCTTACCCAGACCTGAAGGTGGAACTATCAATGTGATGTCCCAGCCTTTGGGAGAATTTGGATTCAGTCTCTTTAGCAATCCAAGTATAAGTGCGACGTATTGTAGTGTTCCTGGTGGTTGCTGCTTGCATAAGCAAATAGATTTATAAACAGAATGTGCTTGATCGAACACAGCTCCTGACTAAAGTACAGATGTCAGGATACAACGGTGTACCGTGAGCCACTTCACCGGGAAGAATGTATTTCTGTCAGGGACCCTGCAGAATAAGCTGTGCAGCTTTGAAAAGGAAGAGAGCTAAACTCAATTAAACACAGTAGGGCTTCTTGGGACAATATGTAGATAGTCTAAAGATAGACACAAATTGCTGGAGTAACTCAGCGAGTCAGGCAGCATCTCTGGAGAAAGAGGATGGGCTATGTTTCAGCTTGGGATGCTTCTTCATGCCGAACTCCCTCAGAGAGAGGAGAAGAATTCCTTCACAGTAGGCAGACCTTGAGGAGATGTTGCAGTGGAGCCAACAAAATGTAGAAACAAAGAACTGCAGATGCTGGATTATCACCAGTTAGACCAACCTGATATAGGGCCATGACATTGGGGAGTGAGGCTGGCAGGCTGCATACGGTTTCAGTGGGGGAACATTTGGGGGTCAGGGATTATATTTCCATCGGTTTTAAGATAACTATGGACGATGAGACTAGATCTTGGGGGAAAGTGCTAAATCAAAGTAAATTGAATTTAGTTAATTTTTAGTTTAAAGATACAGCGCGGAAACAGGCCCTTTGGCCCATCGAGCCCGCGCTGACCAGCAATCTCCACAATCCTACACACTGGGGACACTTTTACATTTTATACCAAGCCAATTGACCTACAAACCTGTATGCCTTTGGAGTGTGGGGGGAAACCCATTCAGGTCACGGGGAGAATGTACAAACTTTGCATGGACAGCACCCGTAGTCAGGATCGAACCCGGGTCTCAGGCACTGTAAGGCAGCAGCACTACCCGCTGCACCACAGTGTAGCCCTATTCCAACAGCATTTGACAGTGTCTGGAGAAAGTAAATACAATGAACTGCAGATGTTGCTTTACAAGAACTTATCACGAGTGAAAACCTAAAGTGGACTGTACACGACGAGAACTTGGAACATGTTCTGGGGGATGTTCCAGAAGGTTCCAGCAGATCCGTAGCTGATCACAGCTAGCAACTCACCGCTCCGATGAAATACAGACAGACAATGGGCAGCACGGTGGCGCGGCGGTAGAGTTAATGCCTTGCAGTGCCAGAGACCCAGGTTCGATCCTGTCTTTGGGTGCTGTCTGTACGGAGTTTGGAAGTTCTCCCTGCGACCACGTGGGTTTTCTCCGGGTGCTCCAGTGTCCTCCCACACTGGAAAGACGTGTGCTTTGTAGGGTTAGTTGGCTTTGGCAAATTGTAATATTGTCCCTAGTGTGTAGGATAGTGCTAGTGTACAGGATGATGACGGACTCGGTGGGCCAATGAGCCTGTATCTTTAAAGTCTAAGTCTAAATTGTTGTGCTTCAGAGTCAATCTCTCAGTACAGGAAATATAACAATACAGCTTCTGCCTTATAGAACCTTATAGAGAGTACAGCACAGTAACAGGCCCATGCTAAACACAGTGCTAAATTAAACCAATCTCCACTGCATGCATGTGCTCCATACCCCTCCAATCCCTACATATCAGTGCCCTGAGCCAAAAGCCTCTTCAACACCACTATCATTCCTGCCTCCACCACCTCCCCTGGCAGCGCGTTCCAGGCACTCACCACATGTAAACAAAAGGCTCTTACTTCTCCTTTAAACTTCCCCTCTTTGACCTTACAGCTTTGCTCTCTAGCCTATGTCTAGGACATTTCCACCCTCGGAAAAATATCTCCCCTATCTACGCCAGTTATATTTGATATATTTCTATCAGGTGTCGCCCTTCCTTTATCTTTAGTACCCATGGTGGCTTCAGTGAGGCAGGCAGTGTTATATCATCATTCCTCACCGGGTCCACTCAGATGTGGCAGTCTTAGACTGCAGGCTAAGATTTGGCCAGAGAGGAAATTTGTAACGGTGGCATAGTGGCGCAGCGGGTGGAGCTGCTGCATCCCAGCGGCAGAGACCCGAGTTCGATCCGCTGGGATGAGGGGATCTTATAGAAACTTACAAAATTCTTAAGGGGTTGGACAGGCTAGATGCAGGAAAATTGTTCCCGATGTTAGGGAAGTCCAGGACAAGGGGTCACAGCTTAAGGATAAAGGGGAAATCCTTTAAAACCGAGATGAGAAGAACTTTTTTTCACACAGAGAGTGGTGAATCTCTCTGCCACAGAGGGTAGTTAAGGCCAGTTCATTGGCTATATTTAAGAGGGAGTTAGATGTGGCCCTTGTGGCTAAGGGGATCAGGGGGTATGGAGAGAAGGCAGGTACGGGATACTGAGTTGGATGATCAGCCATGATCATATTGAATGGTGGTGCAGGCTCGAAGGGCCGAATAGCCTACTCCTGCACCTAATTTCTATGTTTCTATGTTTCTATCCTGTCCTCGGGTGCTGTCTGTGTGGAGTTTGCACATCTCCCAGTGCCCGTGTGGGTTTGCTCCGGTTTCCTCCCACATCCTTAAAACGAGCAAGTTTGCAGGTTAATTGACCCTCTGTAAATTGCCTTTAACGTGTAGGGAGCGGATGAGAGAGTGGAGTGACATAGAACTGGTGCGAGTGGTCAGCATGGACTCTGTGTGTTGAAGGGCCTGTTTCCATGCTGGAGTGTCAGGCAGCATCTCTGGAGAACATGGATCGGTGCCAAAGAAACACACACAATGCTGGAGTAACTCAGCGGATCATACTTAGGAAGGACACAAGGATGTTGCCTGACCCGCTGAGTTACTCCAGCACTTTGTGCCTTTTCTTGGAAAACCAGCGCCTTCTGTTCCTTGTCTCTATACTTAGACTGCTTCCATGCTGTATCTCTAAATGGAAAATAAACAATGTTTGTAGGTGGAGTGAGTGGTTTGTTTCCAGTTGTGGCCTGTGTGGTATGAAGCAGAAATGTCCAGTGGAATGACCTCCATCTGCACCCTGTATGGGTCTGTGGTTTAGTGGTGATCGGGTGGTCAGCCTCTGCCTCTCCAGCACGGAGACCAGTGAGGCACAGATGCAGGGCAAAGTTTGCAGTGAAATATATCATCGGCATGTCTCGAGGCCCAGAGGGAAGAGCATTTGAAACGTAAAGGAGCGCAGCTGGGGAATTTGGCCGCTGTGGTGTCAAGTGGGAGAGGAATAGATGCAGGAAGCAGCCAAGTCTTGCTCTTTGTTTAACAAACACGGCACTGGGTTACACGGGGCAGACGGGTTATTGTGGGAGTCCCCAGCTCCTGACGTCCGTCCGTTCTCAGAGTTAAAACACATTTCCACAGCGTTCACCAGACGGAGATTCAGCTGGGCATGGCATTAAAGAACAGTAGAAACAAAGAACTGCAGATGCTGGTTTATATCAGAAATAGACACAAAGTGCTGGAGTAATTCAACGGGTCAGGAGAACATGGATAGATGACGAAGATAGACACAAAATGCTGGAGTAACTCAGCGGGACAGGCAGCCTCTGTGGAGAGAAGGAATGGGTAACGTTTCGGGTCGAAGAAGGGTCTCGACCAGAAATGTCACCCATTCCTTTTCTCAAGCGATGCTGCCTGTCCCGCTGTTACTCCAGCACTTTGTGTCTATCTTCGGTTTAAACTGGCATCAGTCGATCCTTCCTACACACGGATAGATGACGTTTTAGGTCAGGACCCTTCTTCAGTCTGAAGAATATACAGTATGAGACAGTGTAGGGAGTACAGGGATATGGGTCATGTACAAGTTAGATGAGATCAGTTCAACTTGGAATCATGTTTAGCACAGACATTGTGGGCTGAAGTGCTGCAAAGTCCCAGTGGTGTAAAGTCCCTTGGGCAGCTGAGAACCCAGCGGTATGAAAGTTGATTTCTCTAAGTTTAAGTAACTCATCCACCCGCCTCCCACCCTAGTGGTACTACCTGTTCCACTGATCACATCCTTGTATCCTTCATGTTATCATATCCTCCCCAGCCAACAGTGGGCCATTGTGGGCTCCAGCCTTCCGGAGGTCATCTGTTGCCAGCCCTGGTTTGTTTTGGACTTCTCTGGCCTCCAGTTTATTTAGCAGCCCCCCAGCTACCCCCCCCCCCCCCCCCCCCCCCCCAACCCCCCCCCCACACACACACACTTGCTTTACTTTCAGTCTGAAGAAGGGTTTCCTATTCTTTTTCTCCAGATATACTGTCTGATCCGCTGAGTTACTTCAGCATTTTGTGTCTATCCTCGGCTAAAATTTGAATTGTGTTAATGATTTTGCACTGTCCAAAGTTTCATTTTATATTCATAGAAGCTACAGCACGCAGATGATAAGATGCAACAAAACTCAAGGTCATTTATTAGATGTACTTGCAAATAACCTGAGAACAGGAGGGTACTTGGTAAAGAATAGTATTCTGCAGAGATTGGCTGGATCATACAGACCATGACTGTAGAAACTTTGATTACCTGCACAGAATATTTACACAGTATGAGACCATTCAGCCCATTGCATTTGTGCTAGCTCCCAGTGGGGCATCACTCCAGCCCAGTTCCCTCACCTTGTTTTACTCTGTGGTGCTGTGATTTATTTTCACTCAAGCCCATCAACCTCCCAGTGGGAATCCTTGCCACTTACCTATGACACTGAAAGGTAACTTTACACGGCAAAAGGGCGGCACAGTGGCGCAGCGGTAGAGTTGCTGCCTTACAGCGGCAGAGACCCCGGATCGGTCGTCACTATAAATGCTGTCTGTACGGAGTTTGGACATTCTCCTTGTGACCACGTGGGTTTTCTCCAGGTGCTCTAGTTTCCTCCCACATCCCAAAGACGTGCAGGTTTGAAGGTTGGCTTCAGCAAAAATTGTAAATTGTCCCGAGGATAGTGTTAGTGTGGTAGGCGTAGACTCGGTGGGCCGATGGGCCTGTACCCGTGCTGTATCTCTAAAGCCTAAAATTTAATATTGACTTGGTATGAGACCATTCAGCCCATTAGATCCATGCTAGCTCCCTCCAGCCCAGTTCCCTCACCTTGTTTTACTCCGTGGTGCTGTGATTTATCCTCACTCATAACCTCACTGACTTCCTGATGGAAATCTCTGCAATTTACAGAAACTGAAAGGTAACTTGCCTACATTTGTCTCCATTTAAACTCTCAATCACAGGCAAAATGCAACTCAGACAGCGCCCGAGATCAGGATCGAATCCCAGACCTTGCAGCTGTGAGGCAGCAGACGACTATCGAGTCAAGAGTGTTTGATTGTCATGTGTACTGACAAAGGAACAATTATGTTCCTACTTGCTGCTGCAACTTAACAGAGCCCTAAATACAATAACACACAGATCATATCCAACAATCAATAGTATAATAAATTGTTTAGAAGTTGTTTAATGGTTCGCCTCGAGGAAATAGGTCAAGCAAATAAGAAAAATAAAGCAGCTGTAGAATGCAAGAACGTCACATTGATGGAGCAGCTTCATGGCATTAGGCAGTGAATCTGAAGCCATGTAAAGCTGATGATAAGAATGTACAGCTGCTGAGAGCATCTAGCAAATAGCAAAATGCATGCAGGTGTCAAAGGTGCAATAGAAACATTGGTCTGCTTGCCTGCTATTGTAAATCTGTTTTAATTCCCAGTGGTTATATTAACAAAAACATTGGGCAAAGCCATACACACTCGCACACAAAACCGAGCAATGATTTAATGCATCTGCCATATATCCCCACATTACTGCTGGTGAACTTAATATATCTGCCTTATTCCAGTGACTAAGACAGCACATCTGACCATGAAATTTGGGTGAGAGGGTAAACTGTTAGCCTGGGTGGTATTTAGTGTTTTATTGGGAAAAGGAACTACCTTTTCGATTCCGCTTAAAAGTGCTTGCAATGATAAATACGATGGAGCAAGTAAAATGCTGACCAAAAATCAAAGTGCTGCAGGAACCCAGTGGGTGCCTTGAGCAAAGTGCAAAAACAAACCTTCAGCACTTTGCTTTTTGCTCAAGATTCCAGATCCATGTCTCTGGAAAATACTGGAGCAAGTTTATGCAATAAGTGTGGATAGGAACAACACTGAACAGAATCTCAGAGATGTGCCTCGGGGAAAAATGAGAAACAAAGAGAAGAGATATTTACTATTGTGTAAGGAGGAACAGCAGATGACACTGAACACAGACACAAAATGCAGGAGTAACTCAGCGACTTTACAATTCAATGGTGGTGGTGCCCTTCTGTACGTAGTGGCTAGTGTTGAGTAACCAGGTTGGAATGCAATGAAATGTTTATTATTAGGAAATGATTGGATGGAGGTGCAGGCATGGGATGTAAACGTCACAATTCTGTGTTCCATTACAATGCAATCAGAACCCTGGAATTGGCTGACATGACTATTTAATTGACTATAAAACAGTGAGTTTAGAGACACAACATGGAAACAAACCCTACCGCCCACCAAGTCAACGCTGACCATTGATCACCCGTTCAGGCTAGTTATACGTCATCCCACTTCCTCATCCACTCTCTACACACTCGAGGCAATTTAATTGTAATTTATAATTTGCAGACTCCACACGCAGCCAGCACCCGAGGTCAGGGTCAAACGCAGGTCCCTGATGCTGTGAGGCAGCAGCTCTACCCGCTGCACCACTGTGCCGCCCCTAATGAGCCGGTTCATTAATTGTTTGACTACTGGACTTTTTCGAATAAGAAGAAGACCATGACATCAGAAACCATTTTTTTTCTCTGAGCTGCAACTGTGATTAGATATTGAAAATGGAAGAATTCTCATTATTAAATCTATAGACTCCCCTCCCCCAATCCGCCTCCCCTTTTGTCTCCTATTCCAGTGTTTCAATTAAATATTTCAATGCGTGCTTCATTATTTAATCAGCACAGGGCATGCAGGAGGCAGGTTCCTTTAAATAATGCACTGTTTGGCTCACTTTACTGAATCTGATTGTCCAGTATAATTTTTGCAAATTATCTTTTCCTAATGAGGGTGAACCTTAACCACTTTTGCTGTACTCTTTTTTTTCGCAAAACTGGTTAAAACTAGTTCAGCAGCATCTGGTAAAGTATCTGTATTGACCTGTTTAATGTAGGTAAGTTAACACAATGTCATCGTTCTTACGGTGGCACAGCAGTAGAGTTGCTGCCTTACAGTGCCAGAGACCTGGGTTCCATTCTGATGCTGTCTGTACGGAGTTTAGATGTTCTCCCTGTGACCGCGTGGGTTTTTCTCCAGGTGCTCCGGTTTCCTTCCACAGCCAAAAGACGTACAGTTCTGCAGGTTAATTGGCTTCTGTAAATTGTCCCTAATGCGTAGGATAGAACTAGTGTACGGGGTGATTGCTGGTCGGCATGGACTCATTGTGTAGAATTGCCTGTTTCTACATTGTATCTCTAAAGTCCAAAGTCACTGAGTACCATCTGCAGATTTATATAATCCACTGCCCTGTGATTAAGTTAAGCATTTTATATAGCAACGTATATCCAGCAGGAACGTTAAACAATAATTTGAGGATTGGTCGGACTAACACTCCAATTAAACTCTTTGTAACTCTACAAACTTATTGTGGACTCGATCAACAGATGGCTGTGTTTGTGATATATTTTGGCAATAGCTGTTTGTCAGACGTGCGCTCATTAATTCTTTAACTTCCCCAAAAATGTCAGTGTTTAGTTCTGTACATATTTCATTTCCGATTCACTACGCTGACATCTCCAATAGCACTTTTAGCCTTGCCTTCTGAATGTTAATGCCTTGCAATTCACAGATGTGATCAATGTCTTTGCTTGCTCTCATTGCCCTGACACAGTTATGGCTGGAGCTGAGAAATAAAAAGGTGTTGATCACCTGGTTGACATTGGAGTACAGACCCCCAAATATTCAGTGGGAATTAGAGGAACAAATATGCAGAGAGTTGCACGACTATAGGAAAGATGTTGTTAAGCTGGAAAGAATGCAGAGAGGATTTACGAGGATGTTGCCAGAACTAGAGGGCCTGTGCTACAGGGAGAGGTTGGGCAGGCTATGTCTTCATTCCTTGGAGTGCAGGAGGCTGAGGGATGATCTTATAGAGATGTATAAAATCACGAGGCAAATAGATAGGGTGGACAAACAAAGATAGAATATGCACAGAGTGAAGGATGATGCAGTCTTTTACCCAGAGTAGGGGAATCAAGAACCAGAAGACACAGGTTTATGGTGAGAGGGGAAAGACGTAATAGGAATCTATGGGGCAATTTTTTTGCACAGAAGGTGGTGGGTATATGGAACGAGCTGCCAGAGG
Source organism: Leucoraja erinaceus (assembly GCF_028641065.1). Taxonomy (NCBI): domain Eukaryota; kingdom Metazoa; phylum Chordata; class Chondrichthyes; order Rajiformes; family Rajidae; genus Leucoraja; species Leucoraja erinaceus. Next base: position 56,161,666 of record NC_073386.1, on the reverse strand, counting down.
AGGAGGTAGAAACTAGAACAGCATTTGAAAGACATTTGGACATGGATAGGAAAGGTTTAGAGGGAATTGGGCCAAACGCGGACTGGCGGGACTAGTGTAGATGCAACACCCTGGTCGGCATGGAGAGCTGAGCCAAAAGGGCTGGTTTCATGCTGTATAAATCGGTGACTCTACAACTCTATGACTAATAGTGTTGTCATAGAAGGGGGTTTTCAGTTTTCAGTTTCCCAATATTGACAGGGACTGCCAAAATGCCAAAGGCTTAGATGGGGTGGAATTTGCAGAGTTTGTTCAGGACAGTTTCCGCAGACAATATGTAGAGGGCCCTACTGGGGGGGAGAGCAAAGCTCGACATAGTCTTGGGCAAGTGACTGAAGTGTCTGGGCAAGTGACTAAAGTGCCAGTGGGAGTGTACTGAGACCAGTGACCACCGTTCTATTAGTGTTCAAATAGTTATGGAAAAAGACAAGGCGGGCCCACAAGTTAAAGTTCTGAATGTGCACAAGGCAATTGTTTGATGGGAATAGACTTGCAAAAGTTGATTGGAGTAGGTTGTTTGTGGGCTGAAATGTTGGATGCTTTTAAAAGTGAGGTGCTGAGAGTTCATGGTTTATATGTTCTTCTTAAGTCATAGTCACACAGCACAGAAACAGCCCCTTTGGCCCAACATGCCCTTGCTGACCAAGGTGCCCCATCTACATTAGTCCCACCAGCCCACGTTTGATCCATATCCCTCTTAACCTCTCCTATCCATGTACCTCTCCATATGTCTTTTAAATGTTCTTATAGTACCTACCTCAACTACCTTCTCTGGCAGCTCATTCCATACACCCGCACCCTCAATGTAAAAATGTTGTCCCTCAGGTTCCTATTAAATCTTCCCCTTCTCACCTTTAAACCTATGGCCTCTGGTTCTTGATTTCTCCTACTCTGGGTAAAAGACTCCATGCTATTCCCCTCATGAATATATAAATTTGAGGTGTGTGTGCTTTGTTTTTATGTAAAATAGGTGCAAATGTTATCAAAATATTTTTTTAACGTCCTGCTTTGCAGGCTGTGAGAATGTTTGATTGGTTGTCCTGCCGGACGATGACTTTGCTGCTAGCTGCTGCCACCACCCTGTGGTGGACACTAGACCTAGAAGGCAGAATGCCTGTGTCTCAGAACTTGAGAGGCCAGTTAACTGTGAGCCTTACTGTGAGGCCCGTCAATCCTTTATTCCCGGGATTTTAATATGTTAAACCCTTTAGATGAAGCCCTGTTATTAGCATGATGCAAAGTTAATGGAGAGAAAACAAATTTCCAGTTTTTAAGTTTTGGCGGCAAGGTGGAGCAGCAGGTAGAGCCGCTGCCTCACAGCACTAGAGAGCAAGGTTCGAACCTGACCTCGGGTGCTGTCTGTGTGGAGTTTCCACGTTCTCCCTGTGACCGTGTGGGCTTTCGTCCTGGTGCTCCGGTTTCCGATTAATTGGCCCACTGTAAATTGTCCCTAGTGTGTAGGGAGTGGATGTGGATGCAGAAGTGGGATAACAAAGAACTAGTGTGAACGGGTGACCGATGATCAGCGTGGACTCAATGGGCCGAAGGGCCTGATTCCACTGTGCAATTCTACTACTCCGATTCTGAACCGTGCAGGGCTGTGGAGCCTGAGGGATTCATCTAGAAGTTGTTGAGACAGCAGGAACACTGCGGGTTGTGTGGCCTCGGTCCATGCTGTGAATCTCTATGGCTCTATCAATACCCAGACAACGAATGGGATTTGATGGACAAATTCCTTTTTAAGTGTTTATTTTCTAAATTACTTATTGCACTTTTAGTTTTGTGATGACATAATCTCCATGTCTGAAGAAGGGTCCCAACTCGAAATGCTGTCTGTCTATTCTCTGCCCTTCACAGATGCTGCCTGACCCACTGAGTTCTTCCAACACCTTATGTTTCACTAATCTCCATGTGCCTTGGGTTCAAATGTGCTGTTTCTAATGGCCATTCAGGAAGTGTCAAATCTACTGGATGTTCATGAGTCAAGATTGTTCAATTGGCATATGTAAAGACAGCGGAACATTGACATTCTTACTTGCTGCAGCTTATAGATAGATAGCCTTTTATTGTCATTCAGACCGAAGTCTGAACGAAATTGCAGCAGTCATACATATAATACAATACAATAAAACAACAATAAACACATATTAACATCCACCACAGTGAGTCCACCCAGCATCTCCTCACTGTGATGGAGGCAAAAGTCTTAGGTCTGCAGTCTCTTCCCTCCTCTTCTCCCTCTGCGCCGGGGCGATACCCCCCCCGGGCGATGTTAAAAACAGTCCCGTGGCTCAAACACCGCGGCCCGGGGTGGTTGAAGCTGCCGCCCACCAGTCCTGCAGACGCAGCCGCTGGTCCGCGGCCGAACCCCGGACTCAGGCCACCACCGCCAGAACACCGTCCCAGCCACCCTCACGTGAGTACTGCGCCGTCTTCAGCCTCGGGCTGGGCCGCCCCGACATGGGCGTCGCTTCTCCCCCGGGCCGGGCCGCCCCGACTTGGGCGTCGCTTCTCCCTCTAGCCGGGCTGCCCCGACTTGGGCGCCGAACCTCCCTCGGGCTGGGCTGCCCCGGCTTGGGCGCCGAACCTCCCTCGGGCTGCCAGCGCCGCACCTCCCCGAGCTCGGCCGCTCCGACGGGAGCCTCGCTCCACCTTCGGGCTGGCCGCCCTCACGGGAGCGTCCCAACCTTTTCCAGCCCTGAGCCGGACCACCATCACGGGAGCGATCTCAGAGCGAGTCCTGGCGGGCTCTGCCTCCGGAGCCTCGAGATCGTCAGCTCCATTAGGCCTCATCGCAGACGGAGGCAGAGAAGGGGAATACGGTCAATAAGGTCGTATTCCCCGCAGGGAGAGACTGCAAACCAACCCCGTTCCAACCCCCCCCCCCCCCCTCTCCCCCAAAACACAAACTAAAACCAAAAAACTAGACTAACCAAAACAAAATAACAGGCTTGCAAATGCAATAAGACACTTAATGTATAATGATCAATAACTGTAATAATGGGCAACAAACGAGAGTGGAGTCCTTTCCACCCATCTGCCTCTTGAAGACCCTCAGACTATCTGTAATCAGACTTTACTGAACTTTATCTTGCACTAAATGTTAACCCTTTTACCCTGTATCTGTACACTGTGGGCGGCTTGATTGTAATCGTGAAGTGACTCAACAGATCAGGCAGCATCTCTGGAGAGAAGGAATGGGTGACATCTCACCTCAGTCTTAAATGACCTCACCTTTATTCTAAGCCTTTGGCCCCTAGTTCTGGACTCACCCAACATTGGGAACATTTTTCCTGCATCTAGCTTGTCCAGTCCTTTTATAATTTTATATGTTTCTATAAGATCCCCCTATCCATCTAAACTCCAATGAATACAAGTCTCGTCTTTTCAATCTTTCCTCATATGACAGACCCGCTATCCCAGGGATCAATCTCGTGAATTATGTGAAAATAAGGATAAATTACATTTCTCTATTTCTTGGCAGGACTGTCATATGAGGAAAGATTGAAAAGACTAGGCTTGTATTCACTGGAGTTTAGAAGGATGAGGGGGATCCTATAGAAACATAAAATTAGGCTGCACTGCCTCAATCACTTCCTCAAATTAGCAGACCAAAACTGTACACAATACTCCAGATGTGGTCTCACCAGGGCCCTATACAAGTGCAGAAGAACCTAGGTATATGTGACAATAATAAACTAAACTAAACTAACCATGAGTCTGTAGTGCAAAGCAAAGACACAGTCCATAGATGATCAGAGTTGGCTGAGGTTAGTGTTGTGCTGTGTTCAAGAGCCTCATGGTTGCTGGGAAGAAGCTGATCTTGAACCTGGTGGTCACGGTTAATTCTCCACTGAAAGCCCAACTACGCTGATGCATTCTGCGGAGGTAGAAACTGCTCCCTATTTTAAATCAATCGATCCTATCATTAAAAATGCATAGAGAATGAAGAAGAAATAGAGAAATGTAATTTATCCTTATTTTCACATAATTTACAAGCCTGCAGGTAGTCATCTTGCATAGCAGCAGATTTGCCCTGTTAGTGAATTCATTACTAGAAATGAAGTTGGATTAGCTAAAAATAGCAGAGTGGTGAGCTGAGGCAAGGGCTGCAGAGATTGTTTTAGCGATACGGCAAGCCGTGTTGTCTAAACCGACAAGGATTTTTACTGGAGTAGCTTTAAACACCAGGGCCCAATTCCTTAAAAATGCATTGATATTATTCCTTGACTGAAATGGTAATATAATATGAGTGATACCCACCCCATGCCATTGTTTCCACAGTGCCTTTCAATCAAGATCTACACCATATGAGAGATACTCTAGCACTATCTGACGTCTTTCATTATATATACGTCCCTGACCCTGTTTTAGGGAAATTTATTAATATCACTTCATTCTCGATTGTACAAAATAGCTGTTGTACTGAAGTATTACTCATGAGCGGATCTAATGGAGGACTGGTGCACAGTCAGGGCATCAATATTGCAGCAATAGTTTTATTCTCCCCCCACACTGCATTTTATTGCATTGAGAAAATATATTATTGCGCCCTCTGATCTCTGCTTGATTTGACGTCTCTTTGAGTTTTATTGTCCCACGGTGCCAGTAAACATGGAAATGGCACCTGTAAGTTCGCTGTTGAGAGAAGCTATGGAACAAATCCCTTTATAATGTCAGGGGTCCCACACGTAAAATTAAACTGAAGTGAAGAAAGGGTTTTTAATATAGAGCAGTCCCCTCCTTGAAGATCAAATTAAATCATTCTGTTGCTTTAAGCACCATCTGGTGAATAATGAGATGTATTGATTGTTCAATTGTATTAATGAAACTATCTTTGGCAACAAAGCGATCATTTAAAACTTTGCTAGTGATGTACGGTCGCTGTCTGTAACTCTGTCCTTGGCAGTCTTCCAAATGGTGTTACTGTAAAGCGTATAATCACAAGGGAGGCCGTTTACATGTTTTAACTATTAGAAGAAAGGAGGCCAATATATAAGGCAAGTTATAATGGAGGTTCTGGAGTTATTCCTGCACTAAACTACCAAATGCTGACAATCTTCAGCATTTAATTTCAAATGGATTTCGAGGACCATTATTATCAGGATTTGCACCTCCATTAAGAACTAAGCATTATTAATGGTTCAATGGCATTTTATTGTTACCTGTACCTTGTACAGAGAAATTATTTTTTTCTGCATAGACTTTAGACTTTTGAGGTACAGCACGGAAATAGTTCCTTTGGCCCACGAGCGCCAACCAGCGATCCCCATACACGAGCACTATCCTACACACTAGGGACAATTTACAATTTTACTGAAGCCAATTAACCTACAAATGTGCATGGCTTTAGAGCGTGGGAGGAAACCGGAGCTCCCAGAGAAAACCCACGCAGGTCACAAAGATTCCCATATGCCAGCTTGTCATCTCCTGATATTTTATTATGAATTCAGTTGCATCTCTTCCCAAACAGAACACCAATATGGCTCCTGCCAAAATAACATGATATTTTGAAATTCTTCAAGTTTGTTAATTTACATTTTGTTACAGGTCTACACCGTAGTCTGGTGTCATTGCAGATTTTAAATCGTACATCCTATATGAATTTATATCAATTATTAGACTTTAGAATTTAGATTTTAGAGATACAGCATGGAAACAGGCCCTTCAGGCCATATAGTCTGTACTGACCAGCGATCACCCCGTACGCTAGCACTATTTTAACCTACAAACCTTCACATCTTTGGGAGGAAATCGGAGCATCCAAAGAATACCCATGCAGTCACAGGGAGAACGTATAATCTCCATGCAAACAGCACCCGAGGTCAGGATTGAACCACGGTCTCTGGCGCTGTAAGACAGAAACTTTACTGCTGTGCTGCCCCAAAGATGGATCACAATGTTTCAAATATCGATCCTTATCCTCACACATCCATTGGGATTTCTGGAAGTCCTAAGTATACACATAGCAGGACATTTGAAGCTGCCTTTCTATAAATAAGTCCTTTTGCATTCATCCCCGATGGCACTGATAAGTTTGGGAGCTAATTGTTTGTAGAGACATTGGCCTTGTCATTCCATGGCATGGGTTCATTGGAGCACAGCTGCTCCATATTAACAAGTTATCTTTAGCAACTTTTCTCATAGTATAAATCGTACAATGCTCGGGGGAATCTTTCATGAAAAGTTTCCTGGTAACTAGAGGTACTGGCAGCTGCCTGCAATAGATACAAGATCAGAAAGTGATCAGTTCCGACATTTTTTAGATTTAGGTTTTAGTTTTAGAGAAACAGGCCCTTTGGCCCAACTGAGTCCATGCCGATCAGCGATCGCCCGCACGCTAGTTTTATCCTACACACTAGGAATAATTTACAGAAGCCAATTAACCTACAAACCTGCACGTGTTTGGAATGTGGGAGGAAACCGAAGCATCCGGAGAAAACCCACACAGGAGAACGTGCAAACGCCGTACAGACAGCACCCATAATAAGGATCGAACTCGGGTGTCTGGCGCTGTAAGGCAGCAACTAAATCACTGTTCTACTGTGCTACCGATGTCTTTGTGCCTTCCTGGTTGTTTAGTTCAGTTTAGACACTGCACAGCATGGTGCACAAACTCTGCGTCATTTGATCACAAGGGTGGAGCAGCGGTAGAGTTGCTGCCTTACAATGCCAGAGACCTGGGTTCAATACTGACTACAGGTGTTGTCTGTATGGAATTAGTACATTCTCCCTGTGACCACGTGGGTTTCCTCCGGGTGCTCCGGTTTGCTCCCACATTCCAAAGACGTACAGGTTTGTCGATTAATTGGCCTCTGTAACTTATCCCAAGTGTGTAGCATAGAACTAGTGTATGGGAGAACGTTGGTCAGTGCGGACTTGGTGGGTCAAAGGGCCTGTTTCCACATTGTCTCTCTAAACTAAACTAAAAACGAAACATTGCAATAATTGCACACACAAGCTGCATATTCACATGGGATTCAAATAATATGGGAACTAGACGTATAAATGTGATTAGATCTTACATGGAAGGTGCAGGTTGGTGCGGAATATGGGACTAATAACCTGTTTGCTTGTATAACTTTTCACATCTGTATCTACAGATTAAATGCTGTCATATTAAGCTTGAGTATGTTTGATAATTAGGATTTATCACTGGATTTTGTACTTGCTACCAGTGGAGTAATTGTTTTTTTCTCAACTGCGCTTGCTATCATGTCGACAGACTTAGGTATTATTTATACTCTTATTTACTTGAATTGATCAGTTTCAGATATAATTGGAACAATGTGCATTGTAGACTTCAATCTGAAATATTAACTCTGCTTCTCTCCCCACAGATGCTGCCTGACCTGCTGAGTTATTCCAGCATTTTTATTTCAGATTCCTGGCATCTGCAGAGTTTAAAAAAAAATTACATTACAGAAATGTATTGTTGAATTATGACTCGAGGGCCTGAGCTATAGGGTGAGATAGGAAGATGGGGGATGATCTTATAGAGGTGTACAAAATCTTGAGAGAAATAGATCAAGTTAGATGCATAAAGTCTTGTGACATAGTAGGGGAATCGAGAACTAGAGAACATAGATATGGTGAAGGGGGGGGGGGGGGGGGGTGATTTCATAGGAATCTGAGGTGTAACCATTTTACACAAGGAGTGGTGGATATATGGAACGAGCTGCCAGAAGAGGTAATTGAGGCAGGCACTTTTGCGATGTTTAAGAAACATTTAGACAGGTACATGGATAGGACAGGTTTAAAGGGATATGGGCCCAGTGTAGATGGGGCATGTTGGATGAAGTAGGAAAGTTGGCAATAGGGACTCATTTCCATGCTGTATGACTCCATGACGGGGCAATAAGAAAAATAGTTGCTGGCTGCTCAGCTGCCTAATGAGTGGTTAAGCCATCTGCATTCTGCTCATTGTTTCTTTGGGTGAAACACCATGGTTGCAGATAGCTCATTGTTCAATAATTCAATACAATTGGTTTGTACTCGCTAGAATTTAGAAGATTGAGGGGGGATCTTATAGAAACTTACAAAATTCTTAAGGGGTTGGACAGGCTAGATGTTGGGGAAGTCCAGAACAAGGGGTCACAGTTTAAGGATAAGGGGGAAATCTTTTAGGACCGAGATGAGGAAAACATTTTTCACACAGAGAGTGGTGAATCTGTGGAATTCTCTGCCACAGAAGGTAGTTGAGGCCACTTCATTAGCTATATTTAAGAGGGAGTTGGATGTGGCCCTTGTGGCTAAAGGGATCAGGGGGTATGGAGAGAAGGCAGGTACGGATGATCAGCCATGATCATATCGAATGGCGGTGCAGGCTCGAAGGACCGAATGGCCTACTCCTGCACCTATTTTCTATGTTTCTAATAGTGATTTATTTGTCACATGTGCAACTGCACAGTGAAATGCTGTTTGTATATATTACACATGCGGACACCACCAATTTAGGCGCCATTTCCAAAGTCCGGTCGCCCCGTGCGTTCGATGCACATGGAGTAGCTTCCGTGAACTGACGTCCCTCTCCAAGCCTGGCCATCTTTGTGTCCCGGGGGCGCCTCCTGCAGCGTGCCTTGAAGTCGCTGGAGGCAATACCCCAATCTCTCTCCTACCCAGCCCACTTCTAATTGTACTGACTTTTCTCAGAATGCCCTGGCAGTTCCCACCATTTATTCCAGGAGTAGAGGCAGTTTGGGAACAGGAGAATCCATTTGCCTTGGCTCCTGAGGTCAGTTACATCCACGCTTTGTTGCTGCGGTACACACTTGTATGCCGCACCAGCAACTCGAAAAACGTAATCGTCATAACATATTTTGTTTTACAGCCGTGTGGGACATATGTTCATTAATTGTACGTACCAGCATGTTCTCATCCACCAACAATGCATTGGTGACATCAGAAATGGTTTGGCGTTCAACTCTATGTTCATCTCAAGTTGCTCCAACCCCATCTCACCAAAAACCCACCAAACTAATTGAATTCCCCAGTTGCTCCTAGAGTACCAAACTTAAGCGCCTATTTGAATGAAAAGAGATATCTCTGGTTTTTTTCTTGAATGAGTTAGCTTTAACTGCAAGGTTGGATTCTCAATTCATGTCACAAACTGAAAAAGCCATGTCAATCTGCCTGCTACTGTCCTGGAAGCAATAGTATCCACAGAGTAAACTGCACACAGCTGTACCCAGGATTCATTCCACACTCTCCGGTATTAAAAGATTATGACATTTTTGTGACAGACTTAGTCTAGCAGAGGATAATAGGGGCTGCACAATGGTGCAGCGGGTAGGCTTGCTGCCTCATGGCACCAGAGACACAGGTTTGATCCTGACCTTGGGTGCTGTATGTGTGGAGTTTGCACGTTCTCCTTGTGACCGCGTGGATTTCCCTTGGGTGCTCTGGTTTCCTCCCACATCCCAAAGACGTGCAGGTTTGTATGTTAATTGTCCCTCAGTAAATTGGCCCAAGGGTGTAGGGAGTAAATGAGAAAGTGGAATAACATAGAACTAGTGTGAATGGGTGATCGATGGTCGGTGTGGACTCGGTGGGCCAAAGGGCCTGTTTCCATGCTCTATCTTTCAATAAATCAATAGCAGGGAGAATGTAGTAAGTAAGCCATGTACTGGAGTGAAAACTCTGTCTAGAGGCAGATAAGCTGCTAATAACTCTTCAAAGGAAATTACCCTGATGGGTTGGTATCAGAGTTCATTTCAATCCTTTTGATCACGTACATCAAAAGACTCCTTTTAGCTCCCAACTTTTTTTAAGTCAATCACACCATGCTAATGGTGTTCCACTGATGTAAAGAGCAATTGCTTAATGCTGCTAATCAGATTTTCCTGGTGACACGTATCCTTTCGAGCTCCGCACCATACATTCCAGTCTTTTGTTCATGTTTTAGTTCTGGCATGGACATCCAACAATCCTTAATAAAAACGTCACCTCTGAAGATCTGAATCTTCAGTATCAGTCTGAAGAAGGGACCTGACCAAAATGCTGCCTGTCCATTCCCTCCACAGATGCTGCCTGACTCTAGAACTTGGTGTTTCACTTGGTGATTCGCTCAAGATTCCAGCATCTGCAGTTCCTTGTGTCTACAAGTCATCTCTGATGGTGATTCAACTGACGAGCATCAAGGGTGTTTTATTGTCATTGTGCCGAAACAGACTAATAAGATTCTTACTTGCAGCAGCACAACAGGTATGCAAAAAAACAGTATCCTGTAGCTATCATAATAAACATAAAGTCCGATAATTTTTTTTAAAACAATATGTCCTTACGCTAGCCGCCAACTAACAATCTTTATTCATTGTCCTTTTTATGATTAATTTCGTAAGGGAAAACATATCCCGTCTCCAAGATGGCTGGGAGATTTTAATTACTGGAACTGCACCTTTATTTGTGTTTATTTTGTCCAAAGTGGGGCCTAGGCAGCCTAACCTAAAGGCCGACTACTACTTGAAATGTAGGCACAAGCAACTACAGATGTTGGAGTACGAAAAGAGACACAAAGAGCTGGAATAACTCTGGTTCAGGCAGCATCGCCTGGAGAACATGGATAGGTGATGTTTCACAAAAAGCTGAAGTAACTCAGCGGGTCAGGCAGCATCTCTGGAGAACATGGATAGGTGACGTTTCACAAAAAGCTGAAGTAACTCAGCGGGTCAGGCAGCATCTCTGGAGAACATGGATAGGTGACGTTTCAGGTCGGAACCCTTCTTCAGACTGATTGTGGTGAGAGGGTAGAAAGCTGTAAGTGAGGTTGGGGCAGGACAAAGCCTGGCGTGTGATAGGTGGATACTGAGGGGGGGGGGGGGGGGGGGGGGGGGGGGTTTGATAGGCAGATGGTCAGACAAAGGCCAGAATTGAAAAGACATAAGGTGTGAGATAAAGATTGAAGAGTTACGAATTGTGAAGCCGGAGGAAGGAATGTAAGGGGAGGGGGAGGGTAGAAATGGGTGCAAGTCTGGATGGGGCACAGGAAAGGAGTGGAAAAGGGAGGTGGGGGGGTTGTTATTGTTAGGTTAGCTACTTAAAATTGGAGAATTCAAATGAAAAAGTGTCTTTGTAATGAGAGCATCTTGTGGCACCCAGTTTCTGTGGATTGATACACCAGCTATGTGTAGCTATGACAATGCACTCAATACCTAGCTGTTCACATCAGTCTTATTAATGTGTGAGCGTGGCATAAAGCTGCATTCATTATTCATACTGATCCAGTCAGAGGCCACTCAAAGACCTGATAAATTCTCACTTAAATGTCTGTGTCTGACAAAGCTCGGGGTTTTATAGCCTTCGCGGTGCTCCAGTGTGGCGCTCTGGGCAAAGGTCTGCGTTGATTCCTCGCTAATGACTCGCATGATGTACGAGCAGCTGCAGTGTTTGTGACATGAGCTAACAGCGCTCAGCGTACAGGCAGCTATCTGCACCGGGCTCCGGGCAGGAGACAAACGAGTGACAGCCAGAGGCGGCGAGCAGCGAGCCGAGAGCCTCTGCACTAGCGAGGGAGGGAGAGTCTAGTGACAAGGGGCCGCCGTCTCAAGCAGCTCCCTCTTCCCCACTCTTTTGTTTCCTTGCGCCGTGACATGCGGAAACTTGAAAGGAATTTATGACTTCGGCAGGGAGAGTAGACAGGGGAGAGAAAAAGAAAATTAAACTGGTTAAACATCCTTCCCTTCACCGTCCATCTCGGCTTCTTGGAGCTGGGATGGTGATAATCTTCATTTAAATTGGCATCGAGTTCAGCACATATATCGCGGGATGAAGGGCCTGTTTCTGTGCTTTTCCATGTTCTATTTACAGAGCTCCCTGTATCAGGTGAAGATGTGGAACTATTCTTCCGGAGACTAGAAAACATTTTCACAGTCAAGTCTTAGAGCACATGAACATAGTACGTAGATCAATACAGCACAGGATCAGGCCCTTCGGACCATAATGTCTGTACTATACATGGCGCCAAATCAAATTAATCTCCTCTGCCTGCACTGGATTCATTTGCCTGCTTATCTATCTGCCTAAAAGCCTCTTAAAGACCACCACTCCTGCAAGCATGTTCCAGGCACCACACCAACCTCTGTGTAAAAACTAGCCCCGCACATCTCCTTTGACCTTTGTCTCACTTGCCTTAAAGTTATACCCTCTAGCCTTAGATATTTCCAACCTGAGAAAAAGGTTGTGGCATCGACTTTATCTATGCTAAAAGTGGATTGCAATCACTTTGTGCATGTGAAGTAAGCTCATTACATAATTCTCCTTTCGTTTGCAGTGTTGGCATTTACAAGTTGATGTGTGCCACATTTAGATTAACTTACTTGATCTTGCATCCCATTATTCTTAATCCACAAACCCTCCACCTGGGCAGCACTGGTGCAGCGGTTGAGTTGCTGCCTCACAGTGTCAGAGGACCAGGTTTAATCCTGACTACGGGTGCTGTCTGTATGGAGTTTGTATGTTCTCCCTGTGTCTGCCTGGGTTTTCTCCGGGTGCTCCGGTTTCAAAAGTTGTGCAGGTTTGGAGATTAATAAGCTTCTGTAAATTGTCCTTACTGAGTAGACTGACCCCTCCTCAAATAAAGTGAACAAAGTATATAGTAACAGATAATACCTTGTCTGCAATTAATCTGAACTTTGCTTGATGTTATTAAACTGGAAAGGGTGCAGAGAACATTTTTGAGGATGTTGCCAGGACCCGAGGGAATGAGCTACAGGGAGAGGTTTGGCAGGCTAGGACTTTATTTGTGGATTGTGGGGTTCAGATGACGGTTGTGCCTGAAGGATCCAACATGGAGGGTCTTCACACCCGGAGCCATGGATATCTCAGTGTTCGTGTGATATTTCTGGTCTTCAATCATTTTGGTGAATGATTTTGGTGAATGATTTAGGCGACTGCTTGGGAAATCACCCAACGCATTCTGCTGTCTCATTTTCCCACAGGTGGCCAAAGGTGATTTTCAACACAGATATTTCAAGCTCTGCGTGGAGGTATGAGTAGTAAGCTGGCGATGTTGGCAGTGGGTCACCCTCAATGGAATATTTTTGCGGCAATCAAATGAAGGATCATTAGGTGCACCCTGGGTCAACTCCAGTACCAACATCATCAAAATAACCAAAGGAAGCTCCTTTGTGCCTTACTGTAGTAACTTCTCCACATTGTAGAGTTGCATCCTCACGGTTTTCAGATGGAAGCAATAGCTCATGATTAAATTCTAAAGAAGATTTAAGAAGGGTTCCTGGCTTTTTGGAGCCATGGGCCACATGTCTGAGCCTCCTGAAAAGCTGTATTACCCTACTGAAAACTGGTGAAGATTTATGTTGGAGAATGGGAGCTTTCATTGAGCAGATGCTTGCTTTAGTCAAGTGACAATCCAGATGTTTGGACAGAGCATGAATCCCCATGGAAATGACCGGAACGGGACTGAGGACTTTATGAGCTCTTTAGCACTTCCATTATATGAGTTGTGCCATTTGCTGGAAGATGACTCTCTCCTGGCCTAGCAGAACTATTGGATCATAAATTGTAAGTAAATGCGGATTTGGCCGCAGGATATTGTCAATGCAGTTGAAGGATCTTTTTGTTCACTTCCTCAGTAATTGAATATTAAGTGACTACAGCCACAGGGGCGGCATGGTGGTGCAGCGGTAGAGTTGCTGCCTTACAGTGCCAGAGACCTGGATTCAATCCTGACTACAGGTACTGTCTGTGCGGAGTTTGTACGTTCTCCCGGTTACTGTGTGGGTTTTGTCTGGGTGTTCCGGTTTCCTCCCATATTCCAAAGACGTGCGGATTTGTTGGTTAATTGGCTTCAGTAAAGATTGTAAATTGTCCCTGGTGTGTAGGATAGTGCTAGTGTACGGGGATCGCTGGTCAGTAGGACTCGGTGAGCCAAAAGACATTTCCGCACTGTATCTTTAAACTGAATCTAAGCATAGATTGTCTTCACTAGATGCCATGAATTCAGTATCTGTTGTTTGCAAATTCCACAGCCCCAATGTTTTCAAATTCTCAAATCTGTGTTTGCCTGGCTGAAGACTAGATTTTTTTTTGGGCTGTTTTTCTGATTTCCGTTGAACTTTACAAGCTCCTGTGAATTATGAATTGTGCCTTTCAACTGGGAATTGAGATGGGAATTGCTTCCTGAGGTACAATTTGACTTCCTTCATTTTTTATTTGCTCTCTGTCAGCTGCTTCAGGTGTTAAAAGAAGCATTATTATTTGTGTGTCATGAGTGGAGGATTCACCAAATTGTTATGTTTAAGAATTTTTAAATTTTCTTTAAAAAAATGAGAGTTCCCACACTTTACATGCTCCAGACAACAAAATAGCCGGTGACGGTAATCGTAGAATTATTTTACACAACATTTTATAGCTGATTGAGGGAGTAAGCTGGTCACACTGTTAACATGAAAATAAATAATTTTAAAAATATTAACTTTTTTTTGAGCAAAGCACAACATGCAAGAAGGACTCAGCAGGTTTTTTAAATTTAGTTTTTAGATTTAGAGATACAGCGTGGAAACAGGCCCTTCAGCCCACCGGGTCTGCGCCAACCAGCGATCCCTGCACACTAACACTCTCCTACCCCCCTCGGGACAATTTACACTTACCAAGCCAATTAACCTACAAACCTGCACATCGTTGGAGTGTGGGAGGAAACCGAAGATCTCGGAGAAAACCCACGCAGGGAGAACGAACAAACTCCGTACAGACAGCACCCATTGTCAGGATCGAACCCGGTTCTCCGTCGCTGTAAGGCAGCAACTCTACCTCTGCACCACCCTGACCACCCGATCAGGCAGCATCTGAAGAGGGAATGGACAGGCAATGTTTAGGAATAGGATCCTTCTTCAGACTGATGGCGGTAGAGGAGGGGGAGCAAAAAGCAGGCCCATCTATCACTTGTCAGGCTTTGTCCTGCCCCCACTTCTCTTTTCTAGCCTTCTCCCCCCCTCCCACCACCACCACTCCATCAGTCCTGACCCAAGATGTTGCCTGTCCATTCCCTCCTCAGATACTGCCTGACTCGTTGAGTTCCTCTAACATTGTGCTTTGCTCAAAAAAAGTAAATCTTTTAAAAATTATATACTTCCATGTTAACAGTGTTACCAGATTTCTCTCTCAATCCACTGTATATTGCCTGTGTTAAATAACTCTAGGATTACCGTCACCAGCTATTTTGCAGTCTCTTGTGTCTCCATCTTAACTATTTTTGGTTAAGTTCTTATACTGATATTTCCACAACCAAGCCATGTATTTGAAGCAAACGTGACACATTTCATGATATTTTTAGCCGGTATGTTGGATGCTGTGTGCTGGCGTCCTGTGGTATCATGCCAGTTCCGTCTGATGATCATAGACAAAGTCCATCCTGTCCAGGTTGTGGCTCTGCATGATAATCGTTGAGATAGAAGGAGTACTGCCAAAGTATCTTTGTTGTCAGCAGAAATGAAAAAAAAATCTCCTCATAACACAGATACACACTTGGCTGTAGATATTTGATGAATCTGAAGCTCTTAATTCAAACACACTTCCAAAGAAACCTCCCCATAATTCTCAAGCCTCACTTCATATTGGCATGCTTTTAATTTGTTGTAAATAAAGTTCATTATATACGCACTTGCTGTATTACAAGTGAACAGGATAATTCTATAGATGATGTTTCGGGTCGGGACCTTTCATGGAACATAGTGCAGCACAGGAACAGGCCCTTGGGGCCCACAATGTTTGTGCTGAACATGATGCCTAGCAGAACTGATCTATTTGCCTCCATTCCCTGTGCTTCCATGTGGCTATCTAAAAGCTTCTTAAGCAGCACTTTCATATCTGCTTGCACCACCACCCCTGGCAATGTGTTCCAGCCCCCCCCCCCCCTCCCACCATTCTCTGTGTAAACAAAACTTTACCCGCACATTTCTATTAAACTTTCCCCCTCTCTCTTTACAGCTATGCCCTCTAGTGATGGATATTTGCACCCTGGGAATAAGGTTCTGACTGACCACCCTATTTATGCCTCTCATCATTTTATATATGTCTTTAAAATCTTCTCTCAACCTCCAACATTCAAGAGAAAGAAAATCCAAGTCTATCCAACCTTTTTCTGTAGCTGAGATCCTCTAATCCAGGCAGCATTCTGGTAAAGGCGGAAGAAGGGTCCAGACCCAAAATGTCACGTATCCATTTTACCCAGAGGTGATGCCTGACCCACTGAGTCACTCCAGCATTTTCTGTCTATCTTTGGTATAATGGTATCTGCAGTTCCTTGTAATTAGGATATTTCTATGAAATGCATATGTAATAGTCATACATTCAGGCACAATAACTGCAATTTGCATTGCAAATTGATATTTCAGACGTCTTATCTATTTCTCCACTACGGAGAAATGTTGGCCAATCACACTTTGGTTCTGGCACAGGCAACGCAAAATTAATAAATTTAAATATCCTTTTGTTTCCCAGGAATATCATCAAATGCTGATCAAAGAGTGGGCAACTCAGCCTGGCAGTAACATTAGTTGTTACCATTTTTATTTAGTGGAATATTTTTCACAGCACATTCCATTTAGGATGAAATAATATTGAAAGTTTAAAAAAGCTACTGAATAATCTCCAGGGTGTAACTCAGGAGAAAATAAACGTATAGGTTGCTTCCAGTGGTGTGAGAATCATTCCCTTTGTGGTTCATTGCAGAGCTCTTCCTCTCCTCTCTTCATAATTTATTCCATGCTCGCTCCTTATAATCATAGTCACAGAGTCTCACAGCATAGATACAGGCATTTTGGCCCAACTTGCACACACCAACCAACATGTCCCATCTACACTAGTCCCACTTGCCTGCATTTGGCCCATATCCCTCTAAACTTGTCCTGTCCATGTACCTGTAAATATTTCTTCAAAGTTGTCTTCAATATTCTTTTTGTCTGTGTATTTTGTAACATACTCCTTCTTTACACTTCTCTCTTCCATGTCTCTGCATGTTGCTTTGCTATTTTCCTCATGTTCTTCTGTCTGAGGATGCACCAGAAATGGTCTTTGAAATACTTTGATGGTTCTTGCTTCATAAACCTAACCGTTAACATAGGGTCAAAGAGGGAGATGATGACATTGGACCCAAGGTCATGGGGAATGGTGTGGAACTGGTACAACATTCATGGCCCACCTGGAATGTTTGGGCAGACCGTATCCTAGGCTTGGGGATGAAGATAATCATGTCCAAAGATCATAGATGCTTCGACAGATGTGCCGCAGAAAGCATTTTATCGGGATGGTTTGGGAACAGCTCCATCCAAAACCGCAAGAAATTTCAGATTTGTGGACACAGCCCAGATCATCACACAAACCAACCTCCCTTCCATTACACTTCACGCTTCCTCAACAAGGCCACCAGCATAATCAAGGACAAGTCTCACCCTGGCCACTCCCTCTTCACCCCTCTCCTATCATCAAGAGGCATAGAAGTGTGAAAACGCACACCTCCAGATTCAGGGACAGTTTCTTCCCAGCTGTTATCAGGCAACTGAACCATCCTACCAAGAACTAGAGAGCAGTCCTGCCTCGGGTAGAACTATCTACCTAATTGGTAACCCACAGACTATCTTTAATCTGACTTTACTTTGCACTAAACGTTATTCACTTTATCATATATCTGTACATCTGCAGTTCCTTACTATGCATCTGTACACTTGATGACTTGATTGTAATACTGTATTATCTTTCTGCTGACAGGTTAGCAGGCGACAAAAGCTTTTCACTGTACCTCAATACACATGACAATAAACTAAACTAAACAGCAATAAACTAAACTTACAACATTGTAAGGCAGAGATAGGTAGATTTGTGATTAGTATGGGTGTCAGAGGTTATGGAGAGAAGGCAGGAGACTGGGGTTAGGAGGGAGAGATAGATTAGCCATGACTAGCCAGGAGTAGTGTTGATAGGCCGAACGGCCTAATTCTGCTGCTATCACTTATGATCTTATGATAAATCTATAGTGTGACGGAGAGGAGTTTTGGATGAGGGAGTGTAGTTGCAATGGAGTTCTGAAATTACTGAGAGGGAAGAGGAATGAAGCATAGACGATTGGTGGAAAAGGTACAGAGAGTGTGTCCCAGTGGGTGGGATTGCAGCCCAACAAAGACCTGGGATATGAGAAAAGAATAAAACTAGCATTAGAGTTTTGGCTCCAGGAACTGAATTCATATCAATCTTCAGGTGATGATAACAGGCCCTTCCCTTTCTTTTTGGTTTTAAGAAGTTTGTGTGAAATCAATTTGAACATCAGGAAACTTTGCATAGTACATGGATAGGAAAAGTTTATGGAATATGAGCCAAATGTGGGCAAATTGAACCAGTTTTGGTGGGGCATCTTGGTCGGCAAGGATGAGTTGGCTGAAGGGCC
Organism: Leucoraja erinaceus; assembly: GCF_028641065.1. Taxonomy (NCBI): domain Eukaryota; kingdom Metazoa; phylum Chordata; class Chondrichthyes; order Rajiformes; family Rajidae; genus Leucoraja; species Leucoraja erinaceus. The sequence continues at coordinate 56,143,233 of NC_073386.1, read as the reverse complement.
TGTTTCTGCAATGTTTGACTCTATGAAGAAAGTTGGCCTGGAGCAAAAAACTAAGTGACTAATTGGAGTTCATTTATCTGGTTGATTAATGATTCTGTTATGACACCAAATGAGATAGAACAGCTCAATAATTCTACATCCTTCTAGATTATAATTGTAATTATTTCTCAGTAAAGATAATTGCTGTGAGGTGGATTATTAATTTAAATATTTGCCTAATTTCTCTGGGTTTAGCCAGGGTTGATTTATCCTCAATGAGTCATTTAAGATATTCAGTAAACCCTCATCTGACTAAATTGCTTTAGCTTTCTGAGTTTCGACTTACAACTCATCCCTCTTCCAGACAGTTGATACAGTTAGTCACACAGCATGAAAAACAAGCCCTTCAGCTCAACTTGTCCATACCGACCAAGCCCCATCAAAGCTGGTGCTACCTTCCCACGTTCAGCCGAAATCCATCTAAATCTTTTCTATCCATGTAACTGTCCAAATGTCTGTTACATAGTATGATAGTACCTGCCTCAACTATCTCCTTTGGCAGCTCGTTCCATATACCTACCACTCTCTGGATGAAAAAGTTCCTGTTCAGGTTCTGATTACATTTTCCCCCTCTCACCTTAAGCCTGTGAGCTATGGTTCCTGATTCCTCTTGGTTCTTGATATATATTTAAATATCCTCACCAAAGTAGGTTTAGTGGGAAAACCAAAATATTTTTCATGTAGGACATAAAAATATTGGAGCTGTCGCCCGAGGCACCTCAAGCCCCACCAGTGTGTGCCCACCTGGATTTGCACCTATTTCTCTGCTCCTTTACATTTCTTCCTCGGGTTTCACAAATCTCAACTTCAACCGAGGAAAGATGGCCTGGAGAAACCCTCATGCCTTTGTCCAACCATCTGCCTGTCAACCCCCTCCGCCTCACCTGTATGCACCAGATTTTATCCTGCTCCCATCTCTCTTTTCCAGCTTTCTCTCCACCACCACCACAATCAGTCTGAAGAAGAGTCTCGACCCGAAACAGCAGAAGAGTCCCGACCTGTTCTCCAGAGATGCTGCCTGATGCGTTGAGTTATTTTGTTTACCATAAACCAGCATGTGCAGTTCCTTGTTTCTCTATTCTTTTCCAAGATTAGTTTGCTTGCACTTAACGCCTCAGGCAAGAGTTAAATGAAACAGCATGGGTGTTTATTGGATGGAGGCTGAAGCTGGAAGCACGGAGAAGGTGTTTGGTGCCAGGTGTAGGTGAGGATCTCGCTGTCAATGCAGACCCGACCCTGACCCTCAGTCCCTCACACCTGGCCTTGCCTCACTGTCAGGCTGTCTCCTCGCTGTCATGACCCCATTCAAGGCTTCAGCACTGACTCCTGACCTGGCCCCAGTCAACTGCCAGCGACTATAATGAACTGCAGACAACATGTGTATTTCTGCCTGCAGTTCATGTGGCTACCCTCACATTAAACGGTGCACTTGAACCAGCCTGACATGTGCCGAGCCTAGAGCAGCGGTGCATTGCCATTACTGTTATCTGAAGGCATTAACCCACATAGTTATGCACCTTTGCAATTAATGTCATGTTATGTAATGGCTGTGTGCCCCTGAACTGTAGCCTCACGTTTCAGTGGTGCTGTGGGAAGCCTTCCTGATCTTTATTCCTAAGAATCGTAGTGTTGTATGTCCGGGGTGTTAATATTACCAAGCCGAACAAACAACTTGTGAATATGTCAACATTTCATAACGGTAACCATCATTTCACTTCCCTTTCGAGGGCCTGGGATATAGGGAGAGGGTGAGCAGGCTGGGACTCTTTTCCTTGGAGCGCAGGAGGATGAGGGGTTATTGATGTGTATGAAATCATGAGAGGAATAGATCGGATAGATGCACGGGTGCCTTTCCCAGAGCAGGGGAATCGAGGACTAGAGGACATAGGTTTAAGGTGAAGGGAAAAAGATTTAATAATTCATGGTCCTCAATTGATTAGACATCTTAGTTTGGTTGTTCAACTTTCCTAGAACAGTGATTGCAAACCACAAGGAAAAGCATGCTACTTACTGAAATAAGTCTAGTTAGGTTTTTTCAAAACAGAATAGTGATGTTCCAAACATTGCCATTATTTCAGCAGACCTTCAAAACAATCTGTTGAAAATTAGTATCATTGATGTTATTCAACATGCTGAATCGATTGGACATGTTTATTTGGTTTCTAGGAAAAGTTGTGAACCGTGTGAAAAACCATTTGTCTTACTGCAAGCAAACAAGGTAGGTGTTTATAATACAGGGCAACTCTGTTATATTGAATAGCCTTTATTTAATCACACCTTCACAATAACACGTTGTAGGGTAGTTGGTGTAATTCATGGTCTTCAATCGATTGGACACGTTTATTTGGTTATACAAACCTCCATGGAAATATTATTCCCAGTCGTAAGAATAATTATTCCACTGAAATAATCTGTTGTAAAACACCTTGGTTTGTGCATTTCATCGTGCAGTATCAGTTGGAAATGTTTATTTGGTTGTATAAACTGTTTAGTCAAGGCTATTGTCAACAGTATGAAAAAGTATTCTACTTAATGCACGCGGACTATTGAGCCTTTTCCAATTTAGAGTATTTCCTGCCCCCGTTGGCAGACAATTTGTTTTGAAATAACTTGTTCTGAACTACATTATTTTATCTAAGTCATGATTTTGGATTGAGTAGCAAAGTTTGCTTGTTTGTAAACGTTACCATGAAAGGTCATTCAAACTGTTTCAAAAACCTTTCTACTTGCTGCAAACAGTCTAATTTGCCATTAGAGTAACAATATTTAATTAATCTGACAATAACTGCAAAGCACTTTGTGATAACTTGTTCTAAGCTCAATTATTTATGTAATACATGATCCTGAATCAATTGCCAATGTTTATTTGGTTGTAAAATCTTACCTTCAAAATTTGTGACAAACTGGATCAAAAACTCTTTTGCTTGCTTCAAAATTCCAATAGAAATTGATTCTACAAATGTTATGCTGAATTATTAGAGCCAACCGCGTCAGAAATAATCCTATCCAATGCAAACAGTTAAGATTAGTGTTTCCACGGCAAAGTTGTTATAAGTCATTCAATTGAAATGAACTGAATAGAATATAGGAATAACTGTTTGCAAAATACTTTAAAAAAAATCTAAAACATGCTCCAGAACCCAGTGGAAATATTTCATTTGTTTACAAAATGTTATCTTAAATAGTGCCAACTGTGTCAGAGAGTTCCAGTACATTTCCCACTGCCTTGCCATTAAGTTCCATTAACTAAAAATAGCTTTGAAGAAACTGTTTGCAAAAATGCCCCTGAAACCATTACATACATTACGTACAAATGTATGCATAAATTGCATACATTTCTTTAATTGTAAGACCTCACTTTGTGTCAAGTGTGTCAGACTAATTCGCCATTTACAATGCCGTTAAGCTAATTTTCACTGCCATTATCTACAAATAGCTTTATGTAAATAACTATGTTTTGTAAAATATGCTGCTAAATATGCTCCTAAAACTAGTGAATATGTTTGGTGAATTGTAAAATCTTACCTCAATGTTTGATGCCAACCTTATCAGAAAGCATCATACTTGCCACAAACAAGCATTTGCAATGCAGAGTAATTATGCTTCATTTAACTGAAATTAGCTAAAAAGAATTCTGAAGTAACTATTTGCCAAATACTTAATTCTATGTAAAACATGTTTATGAACCCATTGGAAACATTGATTTAATTGTACCCTAGAGTTAATACTTTATTCATCAACAAAAAAAAACCTTTCATAGAAATTGATTGTAAACCATTTTGTTCTATGTACAATTTGCTCCTCAGTCTGATGGAAACAATTATTTGATTTTACTTCGGTCACGTGAGTGACTACGTGAAGAACCCGTCCAGTACGCATGCGCGACATTACGTTTCAGCAGGCAACAGCGGCAGGCGGGAGTCAGGGCTCCCGCTACAACCTGAAAGACGAAGCTTTAGGTAAGTACTTACCTTCACTCTAACAGCCCCTCGCGTCTGTTTGTTCCCCGTAGGACTGCGGTCCATGGACAGGGAGCTGTGCCGGTGCCACTCCACATGCAAGCGGCCCCCTTGGACTCCGGGGAAGGAGTGTTCCGTTCGCGGAAGGGGGGAAAGACGCCACCAGGACCGCACACGCTGCGGTCCACGGACAGGGAGCTGTGCCGGTGCCGGTGCCACTCTATATAGGGGTGGCAACGGAGAGAGAGAGACCTGTCCCCGCTCGAGCCCATTCTCGCGGGGGCAGCAACAAGGGAGACCTATCCCCGCAAAACTCACCTTCATCCAGGGGGCAACAACGGTGCAGTCCTACCCCCGCTCGACTCCACGGAAGACCGTTCCATCGCAGGAGGAAGCATCACCGCGGCAGGACCGCTAACCAGCGCTCCGCTCCCGACACTGCGCCAAGCCCATCCCGTCAGCGCCTCAGCAGCGGGCTGGGAAGAACGCCACGGAGGCGTCGGGCCAGTGGTTCCGACTCGTAGGACGGGACGTTTTTTCCACCCCCAGGTGGAAAGACAGCCGCCTGCACCTGCCCGCTCGACCACGGAGGAGCGTCTTCATTGCGGGGACAGCAACGGGCGGTAGGACCGCTTACCGGGCGGTCCGCTACCCCGACACCGCGACCGAGCCCAGCCCCGCTAGTGCCTGAGCAGCGGGCTGGATGTATATGCAAGAACCGGCCGGTGGTTCCAACATCGGACGGGGACGTCTCTCCACCCAGCAGGGGGAGAGACAGCCGCCTGAGCTGCAGGAGCGGCTCTTGGAGCAGGAGCTCCAGCGAGATGCGCCCCAGGAGGGGTGCTCTCGCAGAGAGAGGTCAGGCACTCCCTCCACAGTGTTTCTACACTGTCCATTGCTCTCTCCTTCCCAGAGGAGCTTTAGTGACCAGGGCTGGGCTGGTCAAGAACAGGGGCAATGGCTGAAGATCTCGGGATTATGCAAGGGTGCAGGAACAGGAAGAGCTGCTAGGTGTAGTGGACAGCTACGTGGGAATCCCTCGTGAAGGAGAGGACGAGTAACCAAAAACAGTAATTCCTATGCAGCAGCACCCTACCGCATCCATCAGTCAACGTCTACCATATCGGACTGATGAAAGCTTGGGGCCGCATCTATCCCCGAAAGTCTTCCTTAGACCAGGGCCCGCAGCGGACCCCCTGGAAAATGTGCCACCCCCCAACGTCACCGTCACGTCAGACGACGTGCAACATTCATTGGAACCATAGGAAACAGAATACCCACAACCATGGAGGTAGGTGGGTCTGGTCTTTCCAGTGTACAGAGCAATACTAACATGGGAGTCTATCACGAGTGATAGTATATACTCAATGGCATTAGTGAATACAATTCACACTAGAAAAATCCACCAGGTCAACATTCACCCCAGAGGGTTTTCCCCCCTCTTTGTTAAAGAAAGGGACATCATGGGGAAACTTGAACCCTTGCAAATATATTCAAAAAACTAAACCCAAAAAAGATGGTGGATGTCGTATCATCATTGACTTTATTTCACTAAATATGTCTGTTAAGTATATACATTTCAAAATGGAACGGTTGTTACTGCCAAACAACCAAATTCCATAGAATACTTTATGGCAAGCATTCATCTTAAAGATGTTTACCATTTAGTATCATTCACTAGGATCATCGCAGATACCTGAAATTTATCTGGATGCCGCAGCTATAGCAGTCTAAAGTGTTATCCAATGGGCTCACATCAGCCCAAGAGAGTTGGCCAGACATTAAAACCAGCTCTGGCAATATTCAGAAGACAAAAACATATTGTCATGGCATGTCTTGGCGATATCCTATATGCTAGGTAAGGCCATGAATTTGATTTTGTTAACTGTTTAACTAACAAACAGTTATTCGGAACCCTGGGGTTTGTCTTGCATCCAGATAAATCTAAGTTGAAGCCATCCTCTTTCTTGGACTATCTTGGGCTTCATAATTAATTCAGTCTACGTGACTATAATGTTGCCAAGAGACAACATAGTTGAATTGGCACAAACATGCAACAAATTAATGGTCAACAAACTACCAACTACTCGACAAGTAACAGAGTAATTGGGAAAATGGTAGCATTTCTGGCTACATAATTCGGACCTTAGTATCAAAAACGACATACAGGTCGTCATTGAGCGTCTCATGAAGTTACCCACTGAAGTAATATCAGAACGACAGTGGTGGGGTTACCACTTACACTGGGCATTAATTATCTAAAAATGTTTGGGTGAATTTTATGGATTTAAAGCACTTGCATGTACGGTTATAAATAGACTATACTACGGTGGTGGCCTACATTAACCATATGGGCGGCATAAAGTCGGTATCATGCGACAAGTTGGTCAACACAATTTGGCAATGGTGTGTCCAAAGACGTATTTGACTATCAGCAACTTACCTGCCAGGTAAGCTAAATACAGTGACAGACACCAGGTCACATAAATTTAATGACAACATCGATTAGATGTTTTTATAAAAAAGTTTCACTAAAACTATCAAGCTATATGACACGCCAGACATCGATTATTTGCATCAACGTTAAATCACCAGGTACCTATGTATGTCGCTTGGGAACCAGACCCTGAGGCAGCAGCAGCAAATGCGTTTGCGCTGGATTGGGGAAATTATTTTTCTATGTATTTCTTCCCTTCTGCCTCATCAGTCGGGGACTACGCACAGTACAAATGGACTCTGCTTCAGGTATTTTTGATAGTACCCGGCTGGCCTACGCAGCCATGGTTCCCAATACTCCATAACATGGTTGTTGAAACTTCGATGGTATTCCCCAGTGACCCAGAATTATTAACACTCGGAGTCGGGCACAAGCCATCCGTGCCATGGGAAAATCAAGCTCCTGGGTTGCAGATTCTGCACAAACCACTTCTGGGACTGGGATTATCATAACGAACCGTCGACACCATGTCAGCATCCCTCTGAACATCCACTGGACTACAGCACTTGTCCAGCATCAATATATGGGAGAAGTACTGCTTGGATACAGGGACCACCTACTCAACCGCTACAGTTACTACGTACTGGAATTCCTGGTGAACCTTCACCATGATAAAGGATTCGGCTACAGTACCATCAACACAGCTAGAATTGCCCTGCCTGTCTTTTCAAAACCAGCTCCAGGACAACAGGCCATGGGGTCCCACTGGCTGGTGGTAAATCTATGAAGGGTATTACAACTCTAAACCCCTAGACCAGGTACACCCATATATGGGATGTCAGTGTGGTACTGCCATACCTCAGGGGATGCCCACCAGCCAGATCCCTCAACCTGAACCATCTATGCTCTAAACACACATGTTGATGGCACTTGGAGCTGCACAGAGGGTCCAGTCACTACTCCTATTGCAACTGGACACCATGCTCACAGCTCCAGACCAGATCTCTATCATTGTCCAGGGAATGGTCAAACAGAGCAGACCAGGAACACCTGATCCAGTCGTGGAATCCGGGCTTACCCGCCAGAAACACGGCAATGTGCCATGACCCTATTATCCTACATAGACACAACCTAAATATTCGAGGGAGATGAAAAGCCTTGTGGGTCAGTCACAAAAAACCTTGTGGTCGGGTAACGAGCCATTTCGGGATGGCTCAAGCAGGTACTAAAGCTGCTGGGATAAAACTAACATGTTCAAAGTTCATTCCACAGGACAAGCTTCCACGTCAACGGCAAAAAGAATGGACGTGCCTATAAACCACATCCTGGCTACAGCAGGATGGTGGGGGTAAAACGTTCAGAAAAATTTTATTATAAGCTGTTGACAAAACCTGTTTTATTTGCAGGAAAGATTCCAGTCTGCAAATATTTAAATTAAGCCCAGGGGAGCATTTTAAATTTCTTCATTGTTATTGTAAAAAATACCATTGTGTTTTTCTACAAACAGATTCATTGGTTGATTACGATAACACACTTCCTCCCTCAAAGACTTCGGCAGTGATGTAGTAATAACTGTTACACGGTTTGAAATCACAGAGCTTTGAAATCTTCACGTAGTCACTCACGTGACTCCGAAGTAAAATAGTAAGATTAAACGAGAACTTACCAGTTTGAAGTTTGATCTGTATTTTATGAGGAGTTACGATGAGGGATTACGTGCCCTCCGCTCCCACACCTCATTAATATGGGTCAAAATTCATAAACTGATGTCTCCTTGTCTTTACTATGTTTACTTCAATAACTGTGTCTATCTGTGATTCCACACCGCTGCTTTGAAGTATTCCGCGCATGCGTACTGGACGGGTTCTTCACGTAATCCCTCATCGTAACTCCTCATAAAATACAGATCAAACTTCAAACTGGTAAGTTCTCGTTTAATCTTACTAGTCTATGCTGAATCCTTATTGTCAATCATGTCAGAAAGCATCATAATAATAATAATAATCATAAATTGTATTTGCCAGCGCCTTTCAAAATCTCAAGGACACCTTACAGAAATTAACAAAAGAGAAAAAACATATAGTCTGAGTAAAATAAATAATACGGACATCACCAATACACAAATTAAAGACAGAAATCGCTCCAAAGACAAAAAATCAAAAACACAATGTGAAGAGAGAGCAGCGGCAGCTAAACCGCGCCAGCGTCCACTCTCCCTTCCGACAGCCATCTTGGACACAGACTAACATATTAACTTACACACAAAAAAAACATCCCCCCACAATGGTTACCACTGTGGGGGAAGGCACAATGTCCAGTCCCCATCTCCAGTTCTCCCAAAGTCAGGCCTGGCTGTAAACATTCTATTTTGGTGTTTCAATGGAGAAGAGTGATGCTTCAATCAACTGGCAATAACTTGTCGCAGATGACTTTATTCTTGATTGCAATACCTTAACCCAAATAGTTGGTGTCAGATATATCAGAAAGAAACCAATTTGGTGCAGTCTAATTTAGTTGTTCCATTCCAGTCGCTGTGCTTCATTCAATTGCCAAAAAAAGAAAAAGTTTGAAATACCTTGTAAACCGCAGAGTATGTAACTCATGCACCCGATTGTATTGGAAATGTTTAGTGCACGGTAAAACCATACTGTGACAAGTTAGTGCCATCCATGGCAGGAAAAATTCGACACACCAGAACAGCTTACTTTGGCACTTCTAATGCACGGTAGTTATGTTTGTTTCAACTGCCATAATTTACAAAGAACTTTCAAATAACTGTAAACCACTTTATCTTATGTAGGACATGCTTCAGAATCCATTGGAAACATGGCTTTTCTTGTAAAACGTTACCATGCGCACCGAGTGTCCATTGCGTCACAAAGCATCCTATTTGCTGCGGTCTAATTTGCACCATACAATGCCCTGTAGTGCATTTCACTCAATGGCCACTATCAACAAAGAACTTTGCAATAAATGATGGTAAACCATTTTATTTTATCTAAAGCATCCTCCTGAAACCAGTAGATATATTCAGTGGACTGTAAAACTTAACCCTGAAATCTTAATACCAATCTTGTCAGAAAACATATTTGCTGCAAACAATCTAATTTGGTTTCCAATGTGAAGTAGCAACTGTCAATAACAAAGATGAATTTTTGTTAATCCCTTATTTTATGTAAAACATGCTCCTGATACATTTAATGGATTCTAACTTGGAATCAAGAGATATGGGGAGAAAGCAGGTACGGGGTGCTGATTTTGGATGATCAGCTTTGATCGAAGGGCTGAATGGGAGTTCTGCTTCCTGCACCTATTTTCTATGTTTCTAACTTTTTATCCTGAATGGTTAGTTCCAATGGTATCAGAAAGCCTCTAAAGACCATAAACACTCTTAGAGAGCCACAGACCCGGCATATATAAAACCCGGGTGCTGCAGGTCTGGAGTTTGTATGATCTCCATCACTGAGTGGGTTTTCTCAAGTTGTTCCGATTTCCTCCCATATTCCAAAGACGTGTAGATTTGTAGGTTATTTGGGTTCCGTAAATTTTCCCTATTGTGTAGGATAGAATTAGTGCACAGGTAATCGCTGGTCGGCGTGGACTCGGTAGGCCATGGGGCCTGTTTCCATGCTGTATCTCTAAACTAAAAATTAAACTAAAACTAAACAAAACAAAACATAAAATAAGCTTGAAATAATTGAGTGCAAATTACTTTATGTCAGAAAATGTACTTCTGAATCTATTGGAACTGTATATTTGATGCCATCAATGTCAATGCCCTGTACTGGAAATAATTAATGCATCCCATGGGGTAATTTCTGATAGTTTGGCACATTCAGGGTAAAGTATTAAAATCATATGCATATTTCCAATGGATTTAAGTTAGACTGGTTCATTAAACTGGCATTAGCTGGCATAACCTAAATACCTACTTTACTTTATGTAAAGGAATGAACTCTAGATGCTCGTTTACACAGAAGGTAGACATAAAATGCTCGAGTAACTCAGCGGGTCAGGCAGCATCCCTGGAGCGAAGGAATGGGTGATGTTTCGGGTCGAGACCCTTCTTCAGATTGAGAGTCAGGGGAGAGGGAGACTAGAGATATGGAAGAGCAAGGTATGAAAATGACAGATCAAAGCAGACAATGGTCAAGGAAATTGAGAATTGTTTATTGTTAGCTGAGGGAAGGTGTCAACGTCATACAACCAGTAAAATTAATCAGGAGGACAGTGAAACTAGTCAAAAAACTGGAGTGGGTGGAGGACAGGGAGAGAGGTAAAGCAAGGGTTACGAAGACAAGTTAGAGAAATCAATTAATTCTCAGGCATAAATGATTTTATATTTGTAAAGGTGATGATATTCCAACAGTGGACATTACAAGAATTTGATACTTATTATTGCACATCATTATAAAGACCCTGCCTATACTACTAAGAAAAATATTAAAAATCATACAAATATTTACAGTATTCAGTCTTGGCCAAGTCAGCAGACAAGCTTTTAAGCATTCCCCTAGTGGTTTCCTTCATTTTATTTGTGGCCTCTATTGCTCTGTCCAGTTTTGTATTTAAATGCGAAATCTGGGTGAAGAAAACAATGCCAGTTAAGATACAGAAATTATAAAGATATATTTCTAAATTTAGGCATACTTTCACAAAAAACAATGAATAGATTTCTAAAAATATGAGACCTGTTCAACATTCATAGTTTGTAAGGTTCCTGTTAAAATGGCCTTGGAATGTGCAGAGTAAATTAATTTAGTTTAATTTTTTAGTTTGGAGATACAGCGTGGAAATAGGCCCTTCGGCCCACTGAGTCCACGCCGACCAGCAATCTCCCATACACTAGTTCTATCCTACGCACTAGGAACAATTCAAAGATGCCAATTAACATACAAATCTTTATGTCTTTGGGATGTGGAAGGAAACTGGAGCACACAGAGAAAACCCATGCAGTCACAGGAGAACGTAAAAACTCCACACTGACGGCACCTGTAGTCAGGATCGAACCCAGGTCTCTGGCGCTGTAAAGGGTCTGTCCCACTTAGGTGATTTTTTCGGCGACTGCCAGCGACAGTCACTGTCGTAGCAGGTCACTGAAAAGACGGCGAATGGACGTCCCCTACGACAATGGCTACGACCACCTACCACCTAGTCGACATCAAGCTACGACAACCGGCGGCCCAATTCTTTGCGACTTAGGACGTCCACCTACGACCACATCTACGCCAACCTACGACGACACATATAACAACATACGACCACACAGGCGACAACCGAAGTCAACCTACGTCCACCCGTGACATGCTACGACCCTGAGGCGAGAACTGAAGACAATTTAGTGGCCGGTACCTGTCGCCGGTTGACGTAGGTAGTCGCCAATGACATCACCCGGCAACAACCTACATCACCTGGTGACAACCTGCGTCATCCTGGCGATAGCCTACGATAGCACCTACAACAGGAGAAGACAAGCTACTTCAAGCCCACAGTCACCAAAAGGTTTTGAACATTTCAAAATCCAGCGGTGACAAGAAAAAAGTTACCACTCTTTAGGCGACTTGAGAAGACAACTCACGACCATACAGGCGTCACCCCTCGACCATGTGGTGACAGCCTAGTTGCCTGTAGTCACTGAAAATATCGCTTAAGTGGGACAGGCCCTTAAGATAGCAAGTCTACCACTGTGCCACATAAATTATGTAAATTATTTGCATAAATTATTAGATACAATCACAGACAAAAAAATAAGACTTGGTGTACCACAGCACAGGTGATAAAGTCTTTAAATTAATGCCCTTCAGAAGATTTTGCTTAACTATTACTTTTCATAAATTTCTGCACAATATGTCTTCCTTTCGTGTGATAGTAAATTAATTTAATCAAGAAAATAAATGTTCTAGGACAATGCTCTTACTAAGAGATCCATCTTTATATGTCACATTAGTATAACTAAATGAGTGATTAATTGGGTCGCTACCTTGGACTAGCCATAAAAGCTAAAAATGCGGTGCCATATCTAGAAGGAAGTAGAGAGATAACTTTTAGGTGCACCCAAGCAAGCCTTGGCTTACACCTTCCGTGGGGTGGAAGATTGCAACCTTCACGTGGTCCGCCCTGTTTTGACTAATGCAATCAACTCGACGTGCACAAACGGAAGATCAAATAGAACAAGTTGTCCAACAACTTTAGGCTGTGCGCGCCACACGAAAGAAGACACCTTCCGTCAATTCAGGATGGCGAAATCTGGTTGCGAAGATTCAACTGCACTATGCCTGATAGCCACTTTTTTCCTCATCGATGTTGGAACAGATGACAATTGCATGTGGGATGTACAAACTCCGCAAAGACAGCACCAATGGTCTGGATTGAATCCAGGTCTCTGGCGTTGCGAAGCTGCAGGTCTACTGTTGCGCCTCTATGCAGCCCCAATGAATCACTAAGTGTTCAATTCCTTCATCATTTAATTAATCTGTGATCTTTAGAAAAGCTGAAAAAGGACTAATGAAGATTCTAATAGTTTGGTGGATGATTTATCACATTCTGCAAAAAAGGAATCCTGAAAGATGCAATTGCATAGGAATTTATTTCAACCAGCTGTTACACCTGTTTATTACCTAATAGGTGTAATTCATTCACATTTATAAAGTAGAAAGCTGGAATCAATATATCCTGTCTTTACACCCTAATTTCTACATCCTCTTCCTCAGCCTGAAATCACCCCACCTCCCCTCCTTCCCTAGTTCAAAATGAATATGCTACACTTTTGACATCCCTTGGAAATGCCAGCTCGTCAAGTCAAGAGTCAAGGGTGTTTTATTGTCATATGTCCTGGATGGGACAATGAAATTCTTACTTGCTGCAGCACAAAAGAATATGTGAATATGCAAACATAGTACATAATGGGGGAAGAGAAAATAAAAGTTCAATAAATAACAAATATAGTGCAAAAATAATAGACTTTTGCAGTTCAGAGCTCAGAGCTTATTCGTTGTGTTTAATAGCCTGATGGCTGTAGGGAAGAAGCTGTTCCGGAACCTGAACATTACAGTTTTCAGGCGTGTACCTTTTTCCTGATGGCAATGGTCTGAGTGTGTGGCCAGGATAATGTGGGTCTTTGATGATTTTGGCTGCCTTTTTGAGGCAGCCAACTATGATAGATCCCTTCAATGGTGGGGAGGTGGAAGGCAGTGATGGACTGGGCAGTGGTCACAATTTTTTGTAGTCTTTTCCGCTCCTGGACGTTTAAGTTGCCGAACCAGGCCACGATGCAGCCAGTCAGAATGCTCTCTACCGTGCACCTGTACAGGTTTAGGAGAATCCTCTTCAACATGCCAAATCTCCGTAATCTTTTCAGGAAGTAGAGTCGCTGATGTGTCTTTATAATTGCACTGGGATGCTGGGTCCAGGAAAGATCTTCGGAAATATACACGCACAGGAATCTGAAGTTTTTGACCCTCTCCACCATCGTCCCATTGATGTGAACAGGATTGTGGGTCCTCATCCTTCCCCTACTAAAGTCCACAATCATGTTCCTTGGTCTTGCTGAGGTTGAGAGGCAGGTTGTTGTGCTGGCACCATCTGGTCAATTGGTCGATCTCAACTCTATAGTCTGATTCATCCCCAGCTGTGATTCTTGATGATGGAGTTTGCACTATGTCCGGCTACGTAATCATGGGTGTAGAGTGAGTAAAGCAGAGGGCCTGAGCACACAGCCTTGAGGTGCTCCCATACTAATTGTTACTGAGGATGAAGTTTTTCCGCCAATTCGAACAGACTGTGGTCTGTGGATGAGAGTCGAGGATTGCAGAGGGATGCGCAGAGACCCAGTTCTGTGAGCTTGGTAACCAGCTTGGAAGGGATGATGGTATTAAACAGCGAGCTATAGTCTATAAACAACAGCCTGACGTAAGTGTTTTTATTGTCCAAATGGTCCAATGCGGAGTGGAGAGCCAGTGAAATTGCATCTACCGTTGACCTGTTGTGGCGGTATGCGAACTGTAGTGGGGAAAGGTTCTTGTCGAGGTAGGAGTTGATGTGCACCATAACCAACCTCCCAAAGCACTTCATCACCACAGACGTTAGTGCCACTGGTCGATAGTCACTGAGGCACGTCACTTACGCTCCTTGGGCACCAGTATTGATGCCCTCTTAAAGCAGGTGGGAACCTCAGACCTCAGAATTGAGAGGTTGAAAATGTCCGTAAAAACTCCAGCCAGTTGGTCTGCACAGGTCTTGAGAATTTGACCGGGTTACCATCAGGTCCAGGCGTTTTCCGAGGGTTCACCCCCCTGAAGAAACTTCTGACGTCGGCCTCTGTGACTGCGACTGTAATACCGTCATGGTGAATAGGGGATCGGGAAGGCACATCAGTGTTCTCCCCATCGAACCGTGCTCAGAACACATTGAGCTCGTCAGGGAGTGATGCTTCGTTGTCATTTGAGCTGCCTCCTGATTTTGCCTTGTAGGATGTAACGGCATTCAAGCCCTGCCACAGTTGCCGAACATCCGTCTCATCCTCCAGCTTAGAGCAGAAGTCCCTTTTGGCCTTTTTGATGGCCTTACCAAGGTCATATCTGGACTTCTTATAGACCTCTGCATTGCCAGACCTGAATGCTTGGGATCTGGTCTTCAGAAGAATGCGGATCTCATGGTTCATCCAAGGCTTCTGGTGAGGAAACACTCGGAA
This sequence comes from Leucoraja erinaceus, assembly GCF_028641065.1. Taxonomy (NCBI): domain Eukaryota; kingdom Metazoa; phylum Chordata; class Chondrichthyes; order Rajiformes; family Rajidae; genus Leucoraja; species Leucoraja erinaceus. Next base: position 56,128,109 of record NC_073386.1, on the reverse strand, counting down.
GATTTTTGTTGGAACGCAGTCCACTACACATTTGCTTATAAAGTCTGTAACGACTGTGGCATATTCATTCAGGTCCATTGCTGAGTCCTTGAACATTGCCCAGTCTACAGACTCCAAGCAGTCCTGTTGTTCCTCTTTGTCCCCCCCCCCCCCCCCCCCCCCCCCCCCCCCCCCTCCCCCCGTCCTCCACCACCCGCTTTCTTCAATTGCTGCCTCTATGCAGGAAGAAGCAGCACCGCTGAATGGTCAGATTTACCGAAGTGAGGGCGAGGTGATCGAACGATAGGCATCTTTGATGGTGGTGTAGCAGTGGTCGAGGGTGTTTGATCCACTGGTGCTACAGGAGATATGTTGGTGGCAATTGGGGAGCGATTTCTTCAGGTTGGCTTTGTTGAAGTCCCCGGCAATGGTGGTAAACGACTTGGGGTAAGCCGTCTGGTGCTTGTTGATCACGGCGTGCAGCTCCCCCAGTGCCAGACGGACGTCTGCCTGGGGTGGGATGCAGATTACGATCAGGATGATGGAGGTGAATTCCCTCGGTAGGTAGAAGGAGCGGCACTTCACCATCAGATGTTCGAGGTGCGGAGAGCAGGAGTTGGACAGGACTGCCACATATTAGCGACACACAGAGTTGACCATGAGGCAGACGCCCCCTCCTCTCCCTTTCCCAGATGCCAGTGAACGGTCCATGCGATGGAGAAACCTTCAGGCTGGAATGCTGTGTCTGGGGAGCTGGGGGTGAGTCATGTCTCTGTGAAACAGAACACAGAGCATTCCCTCATCTCCCTTTGGTAAAGCAGCCTTGACCTTAAGTCCTCCACTTTATTTACAAAGGATTATACGTTGGCTAGTAGGATGGTAGGGAGTGAGGGTCGAAGTACCCTGCGCTTCAGTCTGACCTGAAGTCCTGCCCGACGACCATGTTTCCGGACACTATGGAGGCCTCCCCGTTGTTTCCAGTTACTGTACTTACTCTACCTGCTGTTTCTGCGAGCCCGCACTGGGACGGGGATTCCCTCACAGTCGGCAGCTCCAACTCCGTTGCTACTGGGAGATCCTGCCCGTCGGCTCCGCAGGTCTCCCCGGTGTTTTCAGGTACAGTACCTGTGATCCTCAGCCGGGTCGGGCATTCTCCATCGATCGAGGGATCATTTACAGTCGGCAGCTCCCGCAGCTGCATGAGATCACAATATCGCTAGTGCTGTTCGATGCACTAGCAGCTTGTCCGTTACAGCACTGATTTCTGCTGTTTCTTTGATCCAGGTGAGCTGTGAAAAACTGTATTTTATTCTTTTAGATTAGATTAGATTAGATTCCTTTATTGTCCTTTCTGTCTGAACGAAATTTCGTTGGCTGCAGTCATACACGATAATAATAAATAACAAAATATAAAACACAAACACAAATTAACATCCACGACAGTGAGTTCACCAAGCACCTCCTCACTGCGCTGCTGGCAAAATGTCGCCACAGGCCGCCGCCATCTTAGAATGTTGTAACCAAACTCTGCTGTTGCAACCAAACTTCTTACCCTTCAGGACGTTCACAGTTACTATTGGTCCTTTCTTGCTCTTGTGATTCGGTACAAGCCTTCAATGTAATTATGGAAATGGAAAATTGTTACAAGGATATTTCCACATTTTGTATGTACATTACTTACCTTTGGAATACTGATGCTTTTATCAAGATTTCGACAAAAGTACTTGGTGCTACCAAGTTGGTTTGGAAAACACAGTAATCCTGTTCTGGTTATTTCATATGAAGGTGAACAGGAAATTCTGGGAACCCTTGATATTGGCGGATACCTGCAAGAAGGATAAATTGCAATTGCAAAGTCTCCAAAATCTGGCATAACAGTTTGCTCATAGAGAAAATGATAAAATCTAAAGAAACACAATTGGTTTATTCATTTATTCTTCAATTTTGAATTTTCACTTTGAGTGTTTATAAAAAATAAAGCTATTCACATTGTTTATGTATCATCCTATTAGACTCACCTCGCTGGTGAAATAGTTGTGAATATTTCAGAGTATTTATTTGCTGTGGATGAAATACTAGAAAGGAGTTCTTTCTTCCTTTTCAGTGACAATCTCTCAGAGAAGACTTCTGCAACAAGAGTAAAATTTGAATATAATGACACGTCTATTAAATATTCATTAACATTAATCTTTTCAATGTTATTCCTGGAACTTGGAGTTGGCCATGTAAAATAAATGAGCTAGGTGTCCACTAATCTACAGTTCTCAAAAAATAGCTCCAATCTCAGTTTCTAATCATTCTGCGAGATTAAATAATATCAGTTGTATTTAAAATCTTTTCTGAATTAATTAATTGCCTGTTTAATGGATCCTGGATTCATCAGTTTACACTGCACCACAGAAGTGTTAACAGCAGGTGGCTCCAATGTATAAACCATTTCCAGACTGTAAAATTGAGCTTCTGGTTCTGCAAAAGCTTCTGGAAGTGGCTCGACATGGACTCTGTGGTGTTCCTTGTCGTTCTCTCAAATGTTGTTATATGGGCCAAACATAAATGGTTCCACATAAACCTACAGCAAACTCATAGTCATCTGGGGAAAGAAATGATGTGCAAACTCTCTCTAGTTTCTACATTAGTTTCCCACAGGCTTTACTACAGCCTGACAGAATCATGTGTTTCTTGCCTTGAATGGTATCCCTCACGTGCTAATATCCGAATTTGAAAGTGTTTGGGTGTAAAAATACAGTGCTATTGATCTCTTTCTCCTTCTGTATGGAGCGGTATCCCTGTCCAGTGACAGAGTAACAGCTTGTGCCACTTAATGCCCATGTTATTTGTATTGCACTGATTCCAGGTAAAAGGGTGTAGGAAGGAACTGCAGATGCTGGTTTACACCAAAGATAACACACAAAGTGTTAGAGTAATTCAGCGGGACAGGCAGCATCTCTGGATAGAAGGAATGGGTGACGTTTCGGGTCGACACCTTTCTACGGCCTGAGAGTCAGGGGAGAGGGAGACACAGAGCAAGGTGTGAAAACGAGACATCAAAGGTTCAAGGAAAATGTAGAACAGATCATTGTTAGCTAGAAGAAGCATGCAGGTATAAAATGTAATCAGGGGGACAGTCAGACGATCAGAATGAGGTCCAGTGCAAATTGGAGGAGCAGCACCTCATATTTCGCTTGTGCAGCTTACATCCCAGCAGTATGAATATTAACTTCTCTAAGTTCAAGTAACCCTTGCTTTCCCTCTCTCTCCATCCCTTCCCGTTCCTAGTTTTCCGACCAGTCCAACTGTCCCCTTGATTGGTGGAGGTGGATATGTTAGTGGGATTTAAGAGGCTTTTAGATAGGCACTTGGTTATGCAGGAAATGGAGAGGTATGGAACACTTGTAGGAAGGGAGAAATGGAATTCGGTGCACCAGTGTGTGGAAGAGAATGCAGGAACTAGGGCCCCTACTTGTGAAAGTTCGTGCAGGGAACCAGCATCCAGTGAGTCAGACCATCAAACTATTTAAACTGTCTCCTGAACTGCCACCTCCAACGTGACCCCACCACTCACCACATCTTCCCATCTCCCCCCATATCTGCCTTCCGCAAAGACCGCTCCCTCCATAACTCCCTTGTCAATTCTTCCCTTCCCTCTCGTACCACCCCCTCCCCGGGCACATTCCCTTGCAACCGCAAGAGATGCAACACTTGTCCCTTTACCTCCCCCCTCGACTCCGTTCAAGGACCCAAGCAATCGTTCCAGGTGCGACAGAGGTTTACCTGCATCTCTTCCAACCTTATCTATTGCGTCCGCTGCTCTAGATGTCAGCAGATCTATATCGGTGAGACCAAGCGGAGGTTGGGCGATCGTTTCGCCGAACACCTCCGCTCGGTCCACAATAACCAAGCTGACCTCCCGGTGGTTCAGCACTTCAACTCCCCCTCCCACTCCGTCTCCGACCTCTCTGTCCTGGGTCTCCTCCATGGCCACAGCGAGCAGCACCGGAAATTGGAGGAACAGCACCTCATATTCCGTTTGGGGAGTCTGCATCCCGGGGGCATGAACATCGAATTCTCCCAATTTTGTTAGCCCTTGCTGTCTCCTCCCCCTCCTCAGCCCCCCTGCTGTCTCCTCCCATCCCCCAGCCTTTGGGCTCCTCCTCCTTTTCCCTTTCTTGTCCCCGCCCATCCCCATCCCCGATCAGTCTGAAGAAGGGTTTCGGCCCGAAACGTTGCCTATTTCCTTCGCTCCATAGATGCTGCTGCACCCGCTGAGTTTCTCCAGCTTTTTTGTGTGTAAACTATTCAGTCAGTGGATTATCAGGGTTTTTATTATACAAGAGTTAACAACAATTATTTTATTGTCATTCAAAAAAACTCTGAGCAATGTAACTGACACTTGCATTAAAATGCTATCTTTCAACTCCATAAGTCTAAACTTATTTTCCAAATCATTGTAAAATGGGCAAATTCAGCAATTATTCCTTTCTTGTTTCTTTCTTGATAAATATTACACAGGGCACCATCAAGTGTCCATACGTGTTCTATTGTTTTGTAGTTACCTGTTCAATAAATTTTCATTTTAAAATCCATTATTCCAAACACTGTGCCTCTCCAATTTTGACTCTTGAGTAACCTAACTTTAATCTCGGCACTACTGCAACATTTGGCAGCTGTTCCTTCAGTACCACAGCCTCTTACCTTTGGAATACCCTCTCTGTCTGTTTGCAACCACCTTTTTTTACCCTACACTCTTAAAACTTCCCTCCAATTTTTGTTTGTGATTTGCAAGTTCTTAGATACATAGATATAAACAATAGGTGCAGGAGTAGGTCATTCAGCCCTTCAAGCCAACACCGCCATTCATTGTGATCATGGCTGATCATCCACAATCAGTATCCAGTTCCTGCCTTCTCCCCATATTCCTTGATTCCGCCAGCCTTGAGCCCTACCTAACTCTCTTTTGAATGCATCCAGTGAATCGGTCTCCACTGCCTTCTGAGACAGAGGATTCCATAAATTCACAACTCTCTGGGTTCTTATTACTGTTCCAGGATTTCTTCCATTAAGCAGATGAATAAGTAAATCTGTGTATCGATATACAACTATTTATACTGTTTCATCAGGGACTGGATTGTTTTTACTGTTATTATGTGTGAAATGTTTTAAGTTTCATGTGCGATGCTCCGGTATTCCCTGGGAAACGTCTTCTCATTTTGCACTGTACAACTGTTGCTTTGCAAGATGACAATAAAGGTTGATTGATTGATTGATTGATTGATTGACACTCACTTAGTACACTCACTAAAGGCACCATAGCTCATACCATTTATGTATAATTGAAGCAACATTTAGTTTATAGTATTAATTTTTATACCTGCACACCTTAACCACAGATTTGCTTAATCAAAATGAACAAATCTACAAATATTGCATCTATCAAAATGAATATTTTACAATTTGAGCTGTTTGCCTGTGCCGAAATCAAGTGCAATCTGTGAGTTTAGAGTAAATATTACCTTTACGTGAATTTTCTAACCCAGGACTATTTGATTTGTAGTTTCCGGAGTAACTTTGTCTATGGTGAGCCGTTCTTGATGTCTCGAATAAACTGTGATTTGTGTGTATAGGTGGCTGTGTGTCATTAGAAAAATCCGTGGCATTGCCTTTATTGAAAACAAAACTTAATGTTATGGCTCACATGAAAATTATATAATAACATTCAAGATTTATCCATGTATTTAGAGTGGGCTTGTTCTTTATTGTATGTCATAAATTCTAGACTCGGTGGGCCAAAGGACATGTTTATATGTTGTATCTTTTTAACTAAAAAAACTAAAATAAATTTGAAAAGATGTATTGGCAGAGACATTTAATTTTAGTGTTGGAGCAGGAGCATGGAAAAGCCAGCCGATGGATTGCTGGAGCCAATTAATTTCAGTTTCAGAGCAGACATAGGAGAACTAAAACACTAGCCGTTGGGTTGGTGGAGCCAGTCTCCATATTATATGACTATGACTTTATCAATAAGTTATGTTAATTAAATATGTCAGCCATTCAGAATAGATTTTGCAATTGATCATATATTCAGGAACATTTTTAATACAGTGAAACAAACATCTTTATGACGGCTTTCAGTTATTGCAGATGAACCGACCGATGTCTGCTGATGCCACAGCCAGCTCGCACTGCCTCCCCTGCAGTATATAGCCTGGATTTCCCACGCCACCCCCGGCAACACTGTCTCCCTTGCCGCTTACAGCCCCGGCAGCCCATGACACCACAAATGCCCACACACCTCCGGCTCGCACCCCCTTGCCTGCCGCTAACAGCCCCAACTGCCCATGCCACTACTGGCTTGTACCTCCTCCCCTGCCGATTACAGCCCCAACTGCCCACACCATCCCCAGATGCCTAGCTGCCCATGCCACCCCCGGCTCGCACCTCTTCCCCTGCCGCACGCAGGTTGCACCTGCCACCACCACTATCAACCCTTACCTACACTCTGGCCACCTGTGGGCCATAACCAATGACTCTGACAATCCTCACCCCTCCCACAGTTGCCGGCAAGCCAGGGTCATCAACTCACCTGGATTCCTTGGCCCAGTTCTGAACCGAGAGTCGGAAGATGGCTCTAGACCAGAAACGATACTATCCCTTTTCTCCAGAGATGCTGCCTGACCTGCTGAGTTATTCCAGCACATTGTGTCCTATTGTGTATTAACCAGCAACTGCAGTTGTTTTTCTCCTACTTATACCATGATAATACCTTACTCAGTTGCAGTGGACAATTGGCAATAACAGACACAATTCCCACCCCTGTCCCCTATGATCTGTTATAACGATGCTTTATGTACAAATAAAAACAGAAAATGTAGGTAGTACTCAGCAGGTCACACAGCTTCTGTGTAAAGAAAAACACTCCATATTGAAGACATTTTATCAGCACTGGGTCTTGAACCTGAAACATTATACAGATCCTATTGGATCTAATTCCAGGATTGTCTACATTTATTCATATTTCCGGGTGCAATTTTTGAATCTCAGAATTAAACGCTTACTTAGTTCACCATCTGAAGCATCATCATCTATTTGTAGACAAGCAGACTGCCCTCTTTTGCGGTCTTTTAAAGTATTGGTGGTTAACTTAATATGTTCCATACTTCCACAATTGACAAAGGAACTAGAACAGGAAGCAGGCGAAGATCTATATATTAAAATATAACAATATCATAATAATATAAATATAACATCAATCCAAAATTACTCCTATGCTTTGATCATTTCAATCTAGGGATTGTTCTACTCGGGATATGAATTTTTTTAAAGCAATAAAATATTAATAATACCTTATTGATGAAGATTTCTTTGTACCACTTGATCTGATACTGTAGCTTTGATTTGGTGATAGAGATTCAAACAACTTCTTTGTCCTGGGGTCACTGGACACCTTAGAGAGACTTTCCTCCAACATTTGCTTGAGTTTTGCAACTTCTTGTTGCAGTTCTATAATTTTGTCACTTATGCAGAAGATTAAGTAAATCAATATTTCAAAATACACTAATTTTATGACTGCATTAAAGGTACTATATTTAGAAAATATAACACAGACCTACAATGCCTGCGCTGAAAATGATGCCAAGACCATCACCTATCTACCTGCACATTACCCATATCCTTCCATTCCCTGCCTATCTACGTGTCAAAAGTATTTTAAATGCCACTAACATATTTACTTCACCACCACCCCTGGCAGCATGTTCCCGACACGTACCACATGTAAAAGGTATTGCCCCACTTATCTCCTTTCAACTTTGCTCCTCACACCTTCAACTTCATACAATTTATGTATAATTGAAAAACATTTAATTTGTAGACCCATTTCTACATCTGTCCACTTTAACAGTGTTTTTGTTCAAGTAAAAAAGCAAAATGCACAGATCTCCAGACATTACAATTAGCACAGGAGGTTCACAAAATCATAACATAAGCAGAATAAATTTTTAGACTCTCTTAATTAAGTAATCCAGAATGACCTTATATACCTCCATCTGAAGCATCTAATTTCTTCTTAAATAATCCCAGGTGTATCTTTGCACAGCTCTGCTCAGTCCATTCCGAATGTCAATAACTTGATACATTAATTCAGAGCATCTTTTCTGATACAAATCCTAATTTGTTTTATTAAGTAGGTATCTTCCTTTCCCAACTCACACAATTTGGTTTATCCTATTATTCGAGATCAGCTTTATCCGTTTCATTTACAATCCTAAGCATTTCTATAAAACCACCTCTTCTTAATTCAGGCTTAGAATTATAATCTTTTCATTCTATTGTTATACCTCAGACCTCTAACAGTAGAGATTAGCTTTGTTTGCGAGCATTAACTGCGAGTATTCCCTTTGCCAAAATCTTATGTTATCCGTACCTCTCCCGCACACGGCATTATACTTCTGTTGATTTTACTTTTTCCAAACAAACTGTGATACATTCTGAGCTATGACATGAACTCACACTTTTCAATTATAAAAACTCCATTGATTACAGTTCAAATTGCACAGCATTCTTTAGTTAGGGGTTATAATTAGAATACAGATTAAATTATGATTTTATCTGCACATTTTTTAAACATTGTGCATCAAAGAAAATAAGCACAAATGCAGTTACGCAAATATACATATAGAGTTTCAAACTATATACATATCCATTCAGACGCAGAAGCAATGAACTGCAGATGCTGGTTTACAAAATGCCCAAAATGCTGAAGTAACTCAGCTGGTCAAGCAACATCTCTGGCGAACGTGGATAGATTGCATTTCAGGTTGGGATCCCTATTCAGACTGATTGTAGGGGGGAGGGGCAAGAAACGTGGAAGAGAGAAGGGGCAGGACTAAGCCTGGTAGGTAATAGATGGATAAAGGTGCTGGGGGGTTTTGATAGACAAATGTTTGGACAAAGGCCAGAGATGACAAAAATAGTGTGTGACAAAAGGATTGAATAATTGTGAAGATAGAGGAAGGAATGTAGCTGGAATGGGAGTAGAGAAATAGGTTGAGTCCAGGTGGGGCAGAAGAAGAGGGAGGGGAGCAGGTTGTAGTAACATAACATTGGAGAATTTAATGTTTATAACATTGGCTGGTAAGCTGCCCAAGCAGAATATGAGGTGCTGTTCCTCCCGTTTGTGTGTGGCCTCACTCTGGCAATAGAGGAGGTCCAGGAGAGAAAGGTCAGTATCAGAATGGGAAGTGGAGTTCAACCAGGAGATCCAGTAGGCCTTGGTGGATCGAGTGCAACTGTTCTGCAAAATGGTTGCCGAGTCTACATTTGATGTCACCGATGTACAGGAGGTCATACCTGGAACACTGGATGTAGTAGATGAGGTTATAGGAGGTGCACATGAACCTCTGCTTTGCCTGGAAGGATTCCTAGGTTCCCTGGATGGAGGTGAGAGAGGAAATATAGGGATAGGTATTACATCTCCTGTGATTGGAGGGAAAAGTACCTGGAGAGGTAGGTGGTTTGGGTAAGAAGGGATGAGTGCACTGCGGAGTTGTGGACGGAGTTGTGACTATGGAAGGCGGAAAGGGGTGAGTATGGAATCAATATATCCTCAAATGTATCCTCATGCTATGCTGAAACTAATGTAAGCGATGTATAAAATGATTTCTGTAATTTACAATATCAACAACTTTGCTTTGCTGTGAAAGTAAATCTGTCAACGTGTTTTTATATGCATCAAATCATTGGTAATAATTGCAACTAGACTTTAGTCAATATAATTATATATACATGCATATTTAGAATTATATATTTATTAAAATTATAAATATGTAAGAATAAGGGATCTTATCTATATTACTAAAACTCTGTTCTTGACCGGTTTTGGCTTTCTGTGCTGCGGTTTTCGAGAGTATGCCGCCACCTACGGCCGTCATTTTTGGCCACCTCGCTCAGAGCCCCCCTCCACCGCATGTGTGCCGAGGATTTTTCCCGTCGATGAAAATTGACAGAGATATTAATGTTTTTACAACATTAACAGGATACTGAGTTGGATGATCAGCCATGATCATATTGAATGGCGGTGCAGGCTCGAAGGGCCGAATGGCCTACTCCTGCACCTTTTTTCTATGTTTCTATTCCCCATTCTCTCTGCTGCCCCTGCTGGAGGGAGGGGGAGGGACTATAAAACCAGGAAGTGGTGTGCCTCAATCAGTCTCTGTAAGTGGTGTGCCTCAATCAGAGCTTTGAATGACACTGACAAATGTCTACAGCACTGTGAGTACCCTTAATTTGGTTTTAAAATGAAAATATGGTTAGAGGTAAAAAAGCACTGCCTGCAAATGGTTGTTTGGGTTTGGGTTGAAGTAAAAAGACACTCTCCCCCCCCCCTCTCCCCCCCCCCCCCCTCTCTCTCCTCCCCCTCCCCCTCCCCCTCTCCCCTCTCCTCTCCCCCCCTCCTCCTCTCCCCCCCTCCCACCTCTCCCCCCCTCTCCTCTCCCCCCCTCCTCTCTCTCTCCTCCCCTCCTCCCTCCTCTCCCCTCCTCCCCTCCCCCCCTCCTCTCCCCCCCTCCTCTCCCCCTCCCCCTCCTCCCCCCCTCCTCTCCCCCCCCCCTCTCCTCTCCCCCCCTCTCCTCCCCCCCCCTCTCCTCTCCTCTCCCTCTCCTCCCCCTCTCCCCCCCCCCCTCTCTCCCCCTCCCCCCCCCTCTCCTCTCTCCCCCCCCCCTCTCCTCCCCCCCTCCTCTCCTCCCCAACCACTGTGTTTCACAGATGAGGTGGTATGCTTTGGATCTTGGACAGTTCCTTCTCACCTCCATACTTTGCTCTTGCCATCACTCTGATATGTTAACCTTCGTCTCATCTGTCCACAAGACCTTTTTCCAGAACCGTGGTTGCTCTTTAAAGTACTTCTTGGCAAACTGTAACCTGGCCATCCTATTTTTGTAGCTAACCAGTGGTTTGAATCTTGCAGTTTAGCCTCTGTATTTCTTTTCATGAAGTCTCCTGCGGACAGTGGTCATTGACAAATCCACACTTGACTCCTGAAGAGTGTTTCTGATCTGTCGGACAGGTGTTTGTGGATTCTTTTTTTATTATAGAGAGAATTCTGTCATCAGCTGTGGAGGTCTTCCTTGGCCTGCCAGTCCCTTTGATTAGTAAGCTCACCAGTGCTCTCCTCTTAATAGTGTTCCAAACAGTTGATTTTGGTAAGCCTAAGGTTTGGCTGATGTCTCAAACAGTTTTATTCTTGTTTCCCACTCATAATGGCTTCTTTGACTTTCATTGGAACAACTTTGGTCCTCATGTTGATAAACAGCAATAAATACTCCAAAGGTGATGGAAAGATTGGTGGAAAGATTAGGTTATGAGACCTCTCTTATACCTGCATGCAGGAGGCAATTAAACACACCTGAGCTATTACAAACACCTGTGAAGCCATGTGTCCCAAACATTATGGTGCCCTGAAATGGGGGGACTATGTATAAACATTGCTGTATGTTCACATTGCATTAACAGAAACTGCTTGTAGTTTATTTGATTTCATATTTGCCATCGCTCCATCACGTTTTCAAGTTGACAGAATGGAGCAGTTTTTGATGTTACAGGTGGGTCAGATTTCAATCATGAATGAGATGATAGTGTGTGGGATTGGATCCACAATTATCTTGCTTAATAGTACCATAGTCATCTTATTGACAAAGATGAGGTCAAGGTGATAGATTATTGTTCACGTGAAAAGCGACATAAATACAGGACACGAAACGCGACAAATATTCAGGACACGAAAAGCGACGGAAATTCAGGATGCGAAAAGCGACATAAATTCAGGACGTGAATAGCAATGAAAATTCAGGACGCGAAAAGTGATGAGAATTGAGGACGGGAAAAGCGATGAAAATCCAGGACAAGAAAAACGATGAAAATTCAGGATGTGAAAAGAGACGAAAATTCAGATTGCGAAAATAGAAGAAAATTCACGATGCGAAAAGTGACGAGAATTTAAGATGTGAGATGCAACTAAAATTCTGTACACGAAAAGCAACCGAAATTGAAGACGCGAAAAGCGACAGATATTCAGGACGTGTAGAGCGACCAAAACTCAGGACGCGAAAAGTGACGTGAAATGCACCTAAAATTCTGTACGCAAAAAGCAACAGAGATTGAGGACGCGAAATGCGACCAAAGTCAAGATGCGAAAAGCGATGAAACTTCAAGGATGTGAAATGCAACAAAAATTCAGGATCGAAAAACGACTAAAATTTTATCGCGAAAAGCGACGAAAATTCAGGACGCGTAAAGCGATGAAAATTCAGGATGTGAAAAGCGACATAAATGCAGGACACGAGACGCGACAAATATTCAGGACATGAAAAGCGACGAAAATTAAGGACACAAAAGGAGACGTAAAATCAGGATGCGAAAAGCGACGAAAATTCAGGACGGGTAAAGTAACGAAAATTCAGGACAGAAAAAGTGACGAAATTCAAAACTCCAAATACAACAAAAATTCAGTATGCGAAAAGCGACGGAAATTCAAGACGCAAAAAGTGACAAGAATTCAGCACGCGAAAAGCGACGAAAATTGAGGATGCGAAAAGAGACGAAAATTGAGGATGCGCGAAAAGAGACGAAAATTCAGGACGCGATAAGCGACGAAAATTCGGGAAGCATAAAGCGACGAAAATTCAGGACTGGAAAAGTGACGAAAATTCAAGACGCGAAATACAACCAAAATTCTGTAGCTAGATCGAGCTAGATACTGAATAGTTAGATAGGTTGCTAGATGGCGGTATATTGGATAGTTAGGTAGCTAACTTGTCTGACTTGCTGGATATCTAGATAGCTAGCTAGACTGAGCTACATACTGGATAGCTAGATAGCTAGCTAGACTGAGCTACATACTGGATAGCTAACTCGTCTGAGCTAGGTAGCCAGGTAGCTAGCTGGATGGTTTGTACTAAGCTGCATACTGGATAGCTAGTTAGCTGGATAGCTACATATTGAATGGCTAGATAGCTTTCTAGACTGAGCTACATACTGGATAACAACAGCTAGCTAGATGGCTATATACTGGATAGCTAGCTCGACAGAGCTATGTACTGGATAGCTAGATCGCAAGATAGATGGATAATGGATAGCTGGGTAGCAAGCTATGAGCTATATGCTGGATAGCTAGATAGCAAGCCAGATGGCTACATACTTGACAGATAGGTAGCTAGCTAGTTGGTTTCATACTGAAAAGCTAGGTAGCTAGCTAGATGGCTACATATTGGATAGCTTGGTAGCTAGCTAGATTGAGCTATATAAGTGGCTAGCTAGATAGATAGCTAGACAGCAACATATTGGATAGATAAATAGCTAGCTATGAGGCATACTGGAAAACATACTGGAAAACTAGGGGGGATTTAGGAGAGGGCACCTGTAAATGGATTTAGGGGAGCGCATGTAAATAGGAGGGGGATTTAGGGGAGGGCACCTGTAAATGTGGATTTAGGGGAGCGCATGTAAATAGGAGGGGGATTTAGGGGAGGGCATCTTTAAATGGTGAATTAGGGGAGGGCATCTGTAAATGTTGAATTGGGGGAGGGCACCTTTAAACGGTGCATATGGGAAGGCAACTGAAAATATAGATTTAGGGGAGAGCACCTGTTAACGGAGCAATACAATATGAGCAACAACTGAAGCTTTGCAATAACTATTGTGTTGTTACACCAATCCACATAAATCATCTAATATAATTGTTTCCCCCTCATTACTTCATTCTCATGTGTACCGAGGTAAATTAAAAAGATTTTAGCAGACCAGTTAGCAGAAAGACAAAACATGATCACAATTGAACCAGCTAGATGGATACATACTGTATAACTAGGTAGCTAGCTAGATGGACAGCTAGGTAGCTAGCTAGACTGAGCTACCAACTACCAACTGGGTAGCTAGGTACATGGCTACAGAATGGATAGCTAGTTACATACTGGTGTTTCGTATTTACAAACAACGGAATTGGAGGAACAGCACCTCATATTTTGCTTGGGCAGCTTACATCCCAGTGGTGTGAACATGGTCTACTCTAACCACAAGTAACCCTTGCTTTCCCTCTCTCTGTTCCCACCGCCACTTTATTGCTCTGCTCGTTTCCCTGTTCGTATCTCTTCCATGACCAGCAATAGACAATTGTGGGCTCCGCCTTTCCTGGGCCATTGTTTCCGTCTCATTTTTTCCGTACCTTCCCACACCTCTCATTTCCATTTCCCCTGATTCATAGTCTGAAGAATGGTCTCGACCCAAAACGTCACCTATTCCTTTTCTCCAGATATGCTGCCTGCCCCGCTGAGTTACTGCAGCTTTTGTGTCTATCTTCGGTGTAAACCAGCATCTGCAGTTCCTTCCTCGATGCAGATTCGGTGGGCGGAAGAGCCTGTCTCTGCGCTGTATCTCGAAACTAAACTTAACCAATCAACATTGATACCCAGCTCATTTATTCACATTATTTATACATTATATATATTTACATTATATATACTAATTAAAATTTAAATTGTCTCTCATGAGTGATCATTGGCGGTCACTCGAAACGAGTAGGACAGTCCTCTCCATACCATTGTCAAGATGATAGACTATTTTTCTAGCATTTTTAATTGAAATAGCTTGGCATCAGATATTGCATAAATTGTAGGTCATCATCTTAATGTGAAGTTATAATAAATAATAAGTGTGGTTTCTTTTCCAACTATTGTTTGTGTGGAGAATTCATATTTTTGTTTTTGGATTTGTAGACCGAGACAACTAAAATTGTTCATTAATTGTTATTAATTTTGTCTTGATTACCTTTTCTGATGTTAAAGATTGTATTATTGTACTGTTCGTGCAATTCAAAAACCAACCATCCCAACGATGGTCAATAACTGATTGGCTTTATTTGTCTTTGAAGAAACACATATCTGGTATAAGAATAGCCATGCCGTGGCTTTGGGATTTTTTCATATAGCAAATGCTGCTAAAAACATCTAAGTTAACCAGTAGAGTTGCTGCTTTACACTGCCAGAGACCCGGGTTTGATCCTGACTATGAGTGCTTGTCTGTATGGAGTTTGTATGTTCTCCCCGTGACATGCCTGGGTTTTCTCCAGGATCTTCAGTTTCCTCCCACACTCCAAAGGCGTACAGGTTTGTAGGTTAGTTGGCTTGGTATAATTGTAAAGTGTCTCTAGTGTGTGTAACGTTATTGTGCGGGTATTGCTCTTCGGCGCGGACTCGGTGGGCCGAAGGGCCTGTTTCCACGCTGTATCTCATCTAAACTAAATTAAACTAAGTAAACAAACAAAATGTGCCTTTCAATGAGTTCAGAAATTGGGAAATTAGTTTGTTTGTTAATTGGTGAATCTTAAAATTGTTTGATTTAGAAATTAATTTATTTTGCACATTATTTATAGTTTTGATTGTAAACTAACTGCCTGGAGGTGGCAATTAACAGTTAATCAGGTGATCTGGTGACTGGGTAAGGCAGTCCCTGGGTTATGAAAGGGTTATGTTTCTGAGAAATGTTCGTAACCCAATTTGTTTGCAAATTGGAAATGAACAGATACAGTGCGGCAGAGGGTCACAGTAACTGCTGTGACAGAGAACAAGCAGGCCCGGAAAGAACAACCTCACTGGCTCAGTGTGTGAGTGAGTCTGCTTCGTGCCTCCAACTATGCTCGGCTCTATCCCCTGATTGTTATGATTCGTTCGTATATAAAAGTGTCCATAGGTCAGACTTTCATAACACATGAGCACAAGTGCGTGAATAAATGATTATTGTCTAGGCGTTGAATGAGTACTTGAGTAACTTGGATTAGTTTAAATACATTTGTAAATAAGTAGGCTTTGCTGATGCAGAGTGGATTTAAACGGATTCCATTGTTAAAGTTCTAAAGTCATCAATTTGGTTAGTGGGGCAGAAGTGCTGTTTGTGCTTCTGATGCAGGGTTTGTGAATGTTTCGGAAGGTATAATGTTTCTGCTTGGTAGACTGGATTTAATGCGTTCCATAACAGCATTTAACAGCATTTTCTAATTATAGATTTGCAGTTTCTGCATTTTTAAAATTTTTCGCATCCATTACCTTTTTATTGCAGGCTGGAGAATCGCCCACCCAATCAGTTTACAATGCCAGAGACCCAGGTTGGATCCTGATTATGGGTTTTGGCTGTACGGAGTTTGTACATTCTCCCTTTGAACAATGTGGGTTTTTTTTTCGGATGCTCCAAGTACCCCCCCCCCCCCCCCCCCCCCCCCCCCCCTCCCCGCTCCATCAAAGATATCTTGGTTAGTTAATTTCTATAAATTTACCCTAGTATGTAGGATGAACACTAGGCAGCGCAGACTCAGTGGGCCAAAGAGCCTGTATCTCTAAACTAAACATATAAATATAATTATATATTTATAATTATGTATCATTGTTGAATATTAATTTTATTTGAAGTTCACAAAAATGATGTTGGTCAACCACATTTGGAATATTGTGTTCAGTTTTGGTCATCCTGCTATTGGAAAGATGTTCTTCTTGCGAATGGCGTGCACAGCCTAAAGTTGTAGGACAATTGTTCTATTTGATCTTATTTGATTGTGCATGCCGGGTTGATTGCATTTGTCGAAACAGGGCAGACCACGTGAAGGTTGCAATCTTCCACCCCAGGAAACATTTTGTTAAACTGGAAAGAATACAGAGAAGATTTACGAGGATGTTGCCAGGACCTGAGGGTCTGAGTCACAGTATAGCGAGAGGTTGAGCAGGCTCGGACTTTATTCCTTGGAGTGCAGGAGGCTGAGGGGTGATCTTAGAGAGGTGTGTAAGTTGATGAGGAGAATAGTTAGGGTAAATGCACATGTCTTTTACCTAGAGTTGGGGAATTTAAAAACAGAGGTCACAGGTTAAAGGCGAGAAGGGAAAAAATTAATAAGACCTGAGGGGCAACTTTTTCACACAGGTAGGTAGGTATAATAACAACATCTGAAAGACATTTAGACAGTTACATTGACAGGAAAGGTTTAGAGGGATAAGGACCAAATGCATACATAAGGGACTTGATTAGATAAGGCATCTTTTTCGTCATGGAGAAGTCAGGTTGAAGAGCCTGCTTCCATGCTCTATGATTCTAGCTATTTTACAATTTGAAATGGTAAACAAAGGCCAGACACTTTCCTATGCAGAACAAAGTCAGGTGTGGCATCGTGTAGCTTCATCAGAACAATTCTGTCACCTTAAATGTATGTAATCAACCTGCTTTCTCAGTCGTGGTTATGTCCGTCTACAAAATCATCCATTCAAATGCTATCCTTCCTTAATAGTGTCTAAGAGTCCATACAGCATGGCAACAGGTCCTTCAGCCCAATTTGCCCATATCAACCAAGATGTCCCACTTGCCCATATTTGGCCCATATCCCTCTAAACCTTTCCTATCCACGTACCTGTCCAATAACTTATGGCTCGGATAAAGACTCCAGTGAAATAATAAATGGTCTATTCTCTTCGCAAATGTTCCCTCAACTGCTCCTTCGACTGCAATTTACTGGACAGCTTTTTCACATGGTGTTTAGTGGGTATATGGAACGAGTTACCAGAGGACATAGTGGTGTTAGATATTATAACACCAACGAACCTTGGCGCTAGTTTTTAGGTACGTTTAGGAGGGATTCTGAGTTAGAGGCGTTCAGTCAAAATCCCATGGATGGCAACTTTGCACCATTGACTCCTCAGCCAAGCATATACACCAAATGTCTGAACCTGTGGTTCCTCTCATTCTGAGCAGGATTACTATTGTGAGTGTTGGGTATAGTCAATGTCGACTCGGCATCATCTCCTACGCCACACTGGTGGAGAATGTGAGCATGACAGCCCATCCTCCCTCGGGTACCACTCTGAGCACCGTCACTGGCAGACAGGCCAGGGGAAGCCAAGCCTCAGCACCATAAAACAGTGCCTGGCTGCCGGAAAAACAACTGCACCCTGGACAGAGGTCCTGATTTAACTGAGGCCGCAGCCAAATAAGTAAGATGTCCAATTAGCTGTTATTGGATTGGCCCACCTGAACCTCGTCAATCTTCTTAAAAACCATGGCAATTCAAGCCAGAACAGGAAAGTATAGGGGAGAGAAGGCAGAAGCAGAAGAGGTAGAAATAAAGAGAGAGGATGGGAGAAAAGTGGGGCACCTCCTTGCTCGCTGTGTTTCCTATATGCAGGCTTGGAGGAAGACTGAGCCATGGGGACAAACACGAGGCTGCCTGTGCCTCCTCTTTGAGGCCAAGCATGAGCTGCTGAGACAAGCCCTTGTCAGGCAGACCAAGTGAGGCTGCTTGCACCACCTCTGAGCAAGCCTGAGACTGTCGGTGCCTCCTCATCCGCCCCTCAGACAATGAGGGACAGCTTCCATCCATACTGAGACTGAGTGCAAAGACTGAGCTGCCAAGACAAACGTGAGGCTGCTTGCACCACCTCTGAAGCAAAGACTGAGCTGCCAGGAGGACAAGCCTGAGATCGCCAGTGTTCCTTCACATGCGCATGGATGACGAGGGACTGACCACCAGGCAGACCCAGACCTTCTTGTCAGAATTATCATTCATTATAAATAAACCATATCACATGGGTTCGCTCTATTGCGGGTGTTGGTATAGACATTGTTGACATGACATCATCTCTGACACCGCAAGGGGCATGGGATAAACACAAGCACATGGTTCTAGTGTAGATGTGGCATCTTAGTCGTCATGGGCATGTTGGGCCAAAGGCACTAATTCCATGCTGCATGACTCTACGATTATGATCAAATTTAAATTCCGATAAAATCCTACTTACTTTCTGACAGAACGTGACTTAGATAAATTTTCATTTTCCTTGGTGTCACCTGTGGTCTGCTGTAGGGATGGTCTAGGAATGCACTGTTGACGGTTTGGTAATGGTATGTGATCATCTGAGTACATGGAAAGAAGATCCAATTGCAGGAATGCATCCCCTAGAATATTAAGTTAAACTGATTTCCAGTTCAATATTACAATATAAGTTGTTAATATGCAGCATTGAAGATATAGTGTTGCAGAAAGCTGACATGCTAATGAGATATGAAAATATTATTGCTGTATATTCTTAGGACTTTTCCACTCCTCTACGATTGGTGGAAGATCAGATAATCTAATTCCATGCTACCGTCACAGTGGAAATTATTTATTGACCACTTTTGATAGTGTTTCAATCTAATGTCACTCTTCATGGGTTGAAATGCAAGTCTTTCAAACAAATAATTAATGTTGGGATTTAACAGTAAACAATCATTGTAAATTGAAAATATTACTGACAACTAGGATACACTTACTAAAATAAAAAAATGTATAACATGAAATTTCCACATTCATTTTGCCATGTTAGTTTATTAAAGTTTCAAAAATGTACTAGTTGTAAGGTCCTCTTAAAGATTTAAAAGAAAATATGCAATGGTTGTATTTTGAAGCAATGAATTTTTGATTATCCATTACATATTCTTAACCACAGATTGAATGTTATTATATATTTGTAGAAATTAAGTAGGAAACTTAAATGTATATCCTTGACAAATTGTATCACATGGTTTTCTTGATGCAGCATGCTAGTGGCAATTTTTGAAACTTTACTGTACAGTAAAGGCGTTGCAAATCTTTCTGTAATAGACCTGATAAAGATAATTTTAATTGATTCAAACAATGTACCAAAAAAACATCAGCAGACTAATTAACAGTGCATCAAAGAATTACATATTGATTGTCACAATCAAAAATTACCTTGTTTTTCTGGAAAATCAGCTATACCAATGGTGGGCTTATGCCAGTTGAATGGAGTGGTACAGCCCGATGGAACATCAGGTATATTTTCATCAATGTGCAAGGATGAAGGCTCATTTCCATTGTGTATTGTTGGCTTTATGTAAGACATAGATTCACATGAGCTTATGTTTCTGAATAAAATATGAAAAAGTCAGACTAAAAAAATGTAGTGTGATTAATTTTCCACTATTTGAAAACTTGACATGTCAGATGTGCTATCTTCTAATCATTTTACGTACTTGAGGATCATTTTATTTTACAATAATCTACAAAAAATCATTATTCGACATATTAAACATTTTGTCAGTTTTAAAATGGATTGCAGCAAGGTCGATCTTGTCCTGCCTAGAATTTTCCCTCCCTTTGTCTTTTGTTGTTGGCATCAAGCAGCACCGAACTGATCCAAAGGAACCAATGGGTTTCCCCAAGAGGCTGGACATGCAACAACAGAATGTTGGAAGTATTCAGATGCGATTTGAGGTTTAATTTTTTAAGAGGATGCATCATCTGGCATCTGGTAAGTAGCCGCTGGGCTCGCCTCATGATCGCCACATGTTCGCTGGTGGTCTCTGGTGAGTCTCCTTCATGATCGCGAGGAATTCCCGCATTCTGGGAACTAATCGCAGCCTTAGTATGGTTGCAGTAAATTTTTCAACACGTTGAAAACTTTTCTGCGACCATAAATTAGTCGCCATGGAAAAATCGATACTTTCGTAGTCGTAGGTGCAATGGTAGTGGGGTCGCCATGTCGTTGTAAGTAGTCGAGGTAGCCATAGGTAGTTTTAGTTAATCTCCTTTGCTGACTGGGCATTTTCATTGACTCATTGGGGGGAAAAAACATAAGCACGAGTTTTCAGAACCAAGGAAAACCGACCAGTAATGTTTCGTTTTTTTTAAATAATTTTTTATTAGAGGCATCTGCATATCATAGTCCAAACCAATACAGACTTTGTTTAACGGTTACATATTAAGTATCCAGGTTTCCAGGGACCCAGTTACCAAAGTAGCTGGGATCCTCCTTTATCGGTTACAAATTAAAATTGCCTCTAATTATTTCTTTATATTTATAGATAGGAAAAATAAAGAAAGAAAGAAAGAAATTAGAAAAATAGGATAAACTATCAATAATACAACTTAGGAGATAGGTCCGTAGGTTCAGAAAACATAACTAATCATTTAGTCCTGGGTTCAGGCTTCAGTCCGGCCACCGTGCCGGTCCAATCTACCCCTTCAAATAACTATAAATGGAGACCATATTCTAATAAATAATTCTGGTTTGTCAATTAAGACAAATCTAATTTTTTCCAAATGTAAGGTAATGTTAAATGCCTGCTAAACTTCACAGCTGTGTATTTCTGGCTAATTAAAAGTTGTCTGGCTTCTGTGTCTCCACTCCTTCTCCCCCCTTTTCCCCTCCCCACTCTTTTAAAGGATTTATTGTTCACTGTGCTAGCCGTCTTTAACCTTCCTGTTCATCGCAGTGTGTGTCTGTATTAACTTGACTTTGCATTAGGGTTTCAGACAGCGCTTCCCTGGCCCCCACCTTTGCGATGCATTTTAAAAAATGAACTATTATTTACCTTTGTGGAATGTGACTGTTTGTATCTTCCCGTAAGAGTAAATTGGTGTTCACTTTTGTCATCAACTCCAAATGAAAACTGTTTTGTTTTGCACTTGTATCATTCAATAAGCTGCCCACTTGTGCTTCCCTTGAGACCTCTTGGGCAATGGCTTTCATGGGGCACTTTATTGTTAAAGAAAAAGTAAGATTACTCCACTTTTAGATGACTCAAATGTAGTGCAAACCTGAAAGCATTTCTGGCTTTCATTCTACCCTCTAAATAACAAGGAGTGATGAAAATGTCACTGGACCCATCAAGTTTGCAAAATACATTTAATAAATTAACTTCAGCATTACAGAATCCAAACTATTTTCTTTACAAAAAGATAACTCTCAGATGTCCCTTGATACATGTTGTTTTTTCTAGTCATTTAAATAATTATCGTAAAATTATCATATTTAGAACACTCTGAATTTGAGTTCCTTGCCTTCTGATTAACAAGAGGATTTAATGATACATAACATTTACCTCAGAATAAACACCAAATCTCGAAGTCAACCCAGGAATGGAGAGTGGACTCGGTGTACAGATGGAACTGTGTAGGCTTGATTGATGACAAATATCTGCATCGAGTTTTTCTTTTATATTTTCCAGTGCCATTCCTATTTTAAATATTTCCCCTTCAATTTCTCTAGTGATTTAAAAAAAAAAGGTGACAATCTATTTTTTTAATTGGAATTTGTTTTCACCAATCAAAATATGTCATTTCTTTTAATGTCAATATACAGAATCAGCACCAAACACAATCAGTGCATCTGGAACAGGTGAATCCAGGTCAAAAACAGAACATTCTTTTCTAAAAATGGTCCGCAAACTGAGTTTCAGCAAGATATGGTCCTCTCTATTTATCTAAAAATTCGAGTTTCACTGTACCTTAATTGGTACATGTGACAATAAACTGACCTTTGAAAATATTTTTCATTTCTTAAAGAGCAAATTTCTTCTTTTTCATTATAAATATGAATTTGGTATCATCCACATGCAATCTGCAGTAAGGAAGCTAATACATCAGATTGAATAATCTTCGGACAGGATAATGCAGGGAATATGAAGAATAAAAAATCAAATTGACTTTAAATGAAGAATAAATATTTAAATTGTCATGGAACTGAAAAAATGGGGTGAATACACCAAATGAGAAACTTAACTAAAAAGAAATATGTATTTTTGTTGAATAATAGTATTAATTATTTAAAGGTACTGAGACTCAACTTTGAACAATATGTTTTTTTCATAACGAAAAAGATTGTCTAGCTGTAAAATGCTTGTTTTTTAAGCTCAGTTAATCATATTGAGTCCTCATCTTTTCTGAATAAGTTGACAATTTAGGCGCAGTTTTCTGCTGGAAATGGTTCCTTTAGGTACTTGATTCGATATTTCACGACTGAACATGAAACTAAAGAGAGTTTCATGATAATCAGACTTTTGCGATGGATTTCAAAGGTTAACTTGTTTTGATGTGCAAGAAATCATTTCATTTGTTCTTCAAAAATATTTGACCATTTGCTCAAATGAAGTACAGTGGCTTGCAAAAGTTTTCATACCCCTTGAACTTTTCCACATTTTGTCACGTTACAACCACAAACGTAAATGTATTTTATCGGGATTTTATGTGATAGACCAACACAAAGTGGCGCATAAATGTGAAGTGGAAGGAAATTTCAAATTTTTTTACAAATAAAAAACTGAAAAGTGTGGCGTGCAAAAGTATTCAGCCCCCTTTACTCTGATACCCCTAAATAAAATCCAGTGCAACCAATTGCCTTCAGAAGTCACCTAATTAGTAAATAGAGTCCACTTGTGTGTAATCTAATCTCAGTATAAATACAGCTGTTCTGTGAAGGCCGGTTTGTTAGAGAACATTAGTGAACAAACAGCATCATGAAGCCCAAGGAACACACCAGACAGGTCAGGGATAAAGTTGTGGAGAAGTTTAAAGCAGGGTTAGGTTATAAAAAAATATCCCAAGCTTTGAACATCTCACGGAGCACTGTTCAATCCATCATCCGAAAATGGAAAGCGTTTGGCACAACTGCAAACCTACCAAGACATGGCTGTCCACCTAAACTGACAGGCCGGGCAAGGAGAGCATTGATCAGAGAAGCAGCCAAGAGCTGGAGGAGCTGCAGAGATCCACAGCTCAGGTGGGAGAATCTGTCCACAGGACAACTATTAGTCGTGCACTCCACAAAAAAGCCATAAGAAGTCCCGTTTGCAGTTTGCCACAAGCCATGTGGGGGACACAGCAAACATGTGGAGGAAGGTGCTCTGGTCAGATGAGACCAAAATTGAAGTTTTTGGCCTAAATGCAAAACGCTATGTGTGGCGGAAAAATAACACTGCACATCACCCTGAACACCATCCCCACTGTGAAACATGGTGGTGGCAGCATCATGCTGTGGGGATGCTTTTCTTCAGCGGGGACGGGAAGCTGGTCAGAGTTGATGGGAAGATGGATGGAGCCAAATACAGAGCAATCTTGGAAGAAAACCTGTTAGAGTCTGCAAAAGACTTGAGACTGGGGCGGAGGTTCACCTTCCAGCAGGACAACGACCCTAAACATACAGCCAGAGCTACAATGGAATGGTTTAGATCAAAGCATATTCATGTGTTAGAATGGCCCAGTCAAAGTCCAGACCTAAATGCAATTGAGAATCTCTGGAGAGACTTGAAAATTGCTGTGTACAGACGCTCTCCATCCAATCTGACTGAGCTTGAGCTATTTTGCAAAGAAGAATGGGCAAAAATGTCAGCCTCTAGATGTGCAAAGCTGGTAGAGACATACCCCAAAAGACTTGCAGCTGTAATTGCAGCGAAAGGTGGTTCTACAAAGTATTGACTCGGGGGGCTGAATACTTTTGCACGCCACACTTTTCAGTTTTTTATTTGTAAAAAAATTTGAAAACCATGTAACATTTTCCTTCCACTTCACAATTATGCACCACTTTGTGTTGGTCTATCACATAAAATCCCAATAAAATACATTTACGTTTGTGGTTGTAACGTGACAAAATGTGGAAAAGTTCAAAGGGTATGAAAACTTTTGCAAGCCACTGTAAGTGAAAAAAGGTTGACAATGATAGGTTTAACATCGTTAAATCGTAATTTCTCTCCAACAGGAGTTTCTACATTCTTACAAACAAATTTACAGTTAGAGAAAGTGTATGTCATCTAAGACAAATTTAACCATGATCTTCTCTAATGTAATATTTAGGATTCTAATAATCTCTATTTCAATTCTGTTACTTAAATAACAAGTTCACTCCCAACCAAAAATTACAAAGAGGATACTTACAATGAAACTAAATTTTGTCAAAATCATAATTAACACATTAAATAAAATTCTCGTAGGTGTTAAATCTAACCTATCGGGGTCAAATTCCCCAACTGCAGTATCTTTTCCCCAATAGCTGCGATGTTGTAAGTTGCGGTATTCATCTTTAGTTGAAATATAGATCCTTTCGAGATTGTCTTGGCCATTTCTCAGTTCCTTCAATTCCTGTTGTATGGATATTCACAATTAATATTTGTACATATGATACAGATTAGTTTAATTTAGAGATACAACATGGAAACAGGCCCTTCAGCCCACCTAGTCCATGCCGACCATTGATCCCCACACACTTACACTATCCTACACAGACTAAGGACAATTTAACTTTGGAGTGTGGGAGGAAACCGGAGATCCCAGAAAAAACCCACACAGGTCACGGGGAGAACGTACGGACAAGCACCCCTAGTCAGGATCAAACCGGGTCACTGATGCTGTACTGCAGAGCCACCATGCAGCCCTTACAATTACGACTCTCATTTCCATTTGCCAATTATATGAAGATCCTAATGTTTTAATATCCCCAGGGTGAGAAGCAGATCTTCTGTATTTTCCATACTTACCTAAACCAAGATTTATGCTTTATAAAACAAGAGAATATCATGGACCATAACGTTGTATTTTATTTATGCTATGTTACTGCATAGTAATAATATGGCTATTCGTAGACTACTTTATTGCAGGCCATACAGAGAGTAGTGGGTGCCTGAAACACATTGCCATTAGCGGTGGTGGAGGCAGATATCTTACGAATAGTGGCATTTAAATAGGTACATGGATATGCAGTGATCGGAGGGACATGGATCATATGCAAGCAGAGGAGATTTGCTTAACTTGGCATCATGTTTGAAATAGACATTGTGGGCTGAGACACCCATTTCTGTATTTTTCAATGTTATTTTGTTCATGTTATTTAAGGTGTGTTGCCAAGAACAAATACATTTTTAAAGAATAATTCATTTCATTTAAGTGAATACAAATTAATAACTGAAGAGAATTCACTACAATATAAATTAATAATTCTTAGAACAATGCCAAATGTATTTTAAGGTAACAATTCCAATATTCTTCATGGCTGACATGGTCAAATAAAATTCAGAAAAATATTATTTTGTTTCAATATTTTGAAAATCAAAATACTTTTTATTCCAACATATTGGAAAATGTAAAGATTTTACCTGCTGTTTAGCTTCCACAGGAACCAATTCAGAATTAAAGTAATTCTTGAAGTCTTCAACCTACAGTAGTCAGCAATCATATAATAAATGAAAAACATTAACTCAAAGCAATGAACCAGAATGTTGTGATTATTTCAAAGTATAGGTAAAGTCATACAGCATGAAAACAGGCCATATGGCCCAACTTGGCTATGCCACCAAGCCACTTCACAGTGAGTGACAGGTCCCTGGGGAGTGCCACGGAGAACAGAGGTCTAGGAATGCAGGTACATAGTTCCATAAAGTGGTGTCCAATGCCCCATCTAAGCTCACCTGCCTACATTTGGCCCATATCCCTCCATACTGTGTGTAGGAAGGAACTGCAGATGCTGGTTTAAACCTAAGATAGACACAAAAAACTGGAGTTACTCAGCGGGACAGGCAGCATCTCTGAAGAAAAGGAATGGGTGACATAGAAACATAGAAAATAGGTGCAGGAGTAGGACATTCGGCCCTTCGAGCCTGCACCACCATTCAATATGATCATGGCTAATCATCCAACGTTTTGGGTTGTGACCCTTCTTCAGACTGGTTAGGGATAAGGGAAGCAAGACATTTAGACAATGTAGAGAGATAAAGAACAATGAATAAAAGATATGCAAAAAAGTAATGATGTCCGGCAACCGGGAGATCAGGTAGGTTCAGGGGCAGGCTGAGCGATGGCGTTCCACGAAACGATCGACCAGCCTATGTTTGGCCTCGCCAATGTATAAGAGTCCAAGATACCTCGCATGCCGTTTGTCTCTTTAATGACTTCCGCTTTCCGAGCCCCCACTCCAGGGCCGGATGTAGATGAAGAGAGGCCCTAAGCTGTTCCACTTGTGAGACCCCCTCCGCGTTGGTTTTCAGCGCTGGCGGCAAGGCAGCGACCGGACAGCCATGGTGGCCAAATCTCCCACAATTCAAAGCGAGGGAGAAAGTGCCCAGCGCCGACCAGTTGCCGTTGCAGTGCGCATGCGCAGGGCGGCTGATGATGTGCTGGCCGTTGTTGTGCGCAAGATACAAGATACAAGATACATTTAATTGTCATTTGGACCCCTTGAGGTCCAAACGAAATGCCGTTTCTGCAGCCATACATTACACACAAATAGACCCCAGACACAACATAATTTACATAAACATCCATCACATTGCTGTGATGGAAGGCCAAATAAACTTATCTCTCCACTGCACTCTCCCCCCCCCCCCATGTCAGAGTCAAAGTCAAAGCCCCCGGCTGGCGATGGCGATGGCGATTGTCCCGCGGCCATTAAAGCCACGCCGGGTGATGCAAGGTCGCACACCGGGTCTTGATGTTGGAGCCGCCGGCGTGCGCTCGCAGAGTCCGCGGCCATTCCAAGCCGCGCGGGGCAGTGATGTAGGCCCCACTCCAGGAGCTCTTCGACCCCGCAACTCGGGCGGGGGAAGTCGCCGTTGCGAGAGCCCTGAAAAGCGGTCTCCCTCCAGGGACCCGCGGGCTCCCGGTGCCGCCGTCCACAGACCTGCCGTTGGAGCCTCCGACTCTCCGGTCGGGCCGCAGCAGCAGCAGCAGCAGCAGCTCCTCCACCGCTCCACCCGCTCCGGACTCGGCCAGCCCCGCGACGGTGACGGTGAGTCGTAGCACCAGAGTCCCCGGTCTCTTCCTGTTGGAGGCCGCTCCTCGTTGCGGCCCCAACGACAACGGAAACCCGACGAGAAAAGGTCGGGTCTCCCGTGCAGGGAGAGATTTAAAAAGTTTCCCCCCCCCTCCCACACACCCCCCCACACACCCCAACAAAAAATAACAAAAACTACATAAAAACACAGACAGAAAATAATAAAACGCGGACAGACTGCAGAGGCCGCTGCTGACCAGAGTCGCGCCGCCCACCGGATGTGCAGGGGGGAGGATGTGCAGGCTGCAGCAATGCGCATGTGCAAGGCGGCCTGCCATGCCGGCGGATGAGGAGCGAGCAGAGCCCGGCGGCCTGGACATGGATAGAGGGAGGAGATAGAGAGAGAGAGATAGGGTGGAGGGCCCGCCCAGAATTGAACGTTAGGTGCCCTGCCTTGGCCGGAGGCCCCCCTAGACCTCGAGGCCCTAAGCTTAAGCTTGTCTAACTTATAGGCAAATCCGGTCCTGCCCCACTCCCTCATTTCTACTATGTACATTCAGTCACTCTACACCTTTATCCCCCACCAGGATGGCTATAAAGCCCTCCGTTTCTTCCTTGACCGCAGAACCATCCAATCTCCATCTATGAACACTACTCATGCTGGTACTCATGTTCAACAACTTCTCCTTTGACTCCTCCCACTTCCTCCAAGTCCAAGGCGTAGCTAAGGGCACTCACATGGGCCCCAGCTATGCCTGTAGGGTATGTTGAACAATCGCAGTTCCAGATGTACAGTGGCCCTATCCCCGAACTCTAGTTCCGTTACATTGAGGACTGCATCGGTGCTACCTCCTGCATCCATGCAGAACTCATGGACTTCATCAACTTCACCACACATTTTTCATCCTGCACTCAAATTTACTTGGACCATTTCCGACATCTCCCTCAACTTTCTTGATCTCTCAGTCTCCATCACAGGAACTAGACTATTGACTGACATCTAATACAAACCCGCTGACTCCCACTACTATCTCGACCACACTTCTACCCACCCTGCTTCCTGCAAAGACTCCTCCTCCACTCCCAATTCCGTCTACGCCGCATCTGTGCCCAAGAGAACATCCGAGATCACCTAATTCTTTAAGGAACGGGGGTTCCCCTTTCCCAACGGGATCTCACCACTAGCCACATTTTCCCATCTCCACCCCTTTCTGCCTTCCAGAGATCGCTCCCTCCGTAACTCCCTGGTTAACTCATCCCTTCCCACCCAAACCACCCCCTACCCAGGTACCATCCCCTGCAACCGCAGAAGATGCAATGCCTGAACTTGTATCTCCTCCCTCAACTATGTCCAGGGACCCCGACAGTCCTTTTAGGTTAGGCAGAGGTTCACTTGCACCTCCTCCAACCTCATCTACTGAATCCGTTGTTCAAGGTGTGGACTCCTATACATTGGCATGACCAAACGAAGACTGGGCCATTGTTTCGCGGACACACCTTCGCTCAGCCTGCCTGAAGCTACCTGATCTCCCGGTTGCCGGACACTTTAATTCTCCTTCCCATTCCTACACCGGCCTTTCTGTCCTGGGTCTCCACCATTGTCAGAGTGAGGCTAAATGCAAATTGGAGGACCAGCATCTCATATTTCGCTTGGGCAGCTTACAGCCCAGTGGTATAAATATTGATTTCTCTCACTTCAGGTAGCCCCAGCATTCCCTCTCTCTCTCTCTCTCTCCCTCCCCCATCCTAGTCGCACCAGCTTCTCGTTTTCACCCAACAGACAGCTAACAATGGCCTGTTTCCTTTATCATCGTTACTTTTTTGCATATCTTTTATTCATTGTTCTTTATATCTCTACATCATCTATATCTCTTGTTTCACTTATCCCTAGCCTGTATGAAGAATGGTCTCCACCCGAAATGTCACCCATTCCTTCTCTCCAGAAATGCTGCCTGTCCCGATGAGTTATTCCAGCTTTTTGTGTCTATCTTCCCTCTAAAACTTTCCTATTCATGTACTGTATTAAATTATTTGAATGAGTGGGTGAAGTACATAAAATGCATAACAATAGATATGTCATATTAAAATAAGTCTTTATTATGTCAGAAGTTCAAAACTGGTTTGTATTGATGTTGTCTATTCTGTTAAGAAAGTTGTATTAGGCTTTCTGCCTGAACATGCATTAAAATTGAGGTTCAGTCCATTAAATATTTATCATGATTTTCTTATTCAGGGCATACAAAATAATTCAAGTTTGCCATCTTCTTGAGGAGCATATGTACATGCCCAAGATGTTATGTTGTGCACACTGTCCGTAATCATATTCATATAATTTCTTGAGGGAGTAGATATCATGCATCTGAATTTATTTTTAAAAGGAACCCAGAGTTTCAGATAGGTATTTTTGATATCTGTTCAGAACAGCAGGGTTTAAATGTCTCCAATATAATTGACATAATGACTTACAAGGTTATCAAACACATTTGACAATAGACAATAGGTGCAGGAGTAGGCTATTCGGCCTTTCGAGCCAGCACCGCCATTCAGTGTGATCATGGCTGATCATCCCCAATCAGTGCCCCGTTCCCGCCTTCTCCCCATATCTCCTGATGCTGATATGTTTAAGAGGCCTGTCTAGGTCTCTCTTGAGAGTACCCAGAGAATTGGGCCTCCACTGAGGCAGAGAATTCGACATTCACAAATATCTGTGTGAAAAGGTGTTTCCTCATCTCCGTTCTAAATGGCTTACCCCTTATTCTTCGACTGTGGCCCTGGTTCTGGACTCCCCCAACATCGGGGACATGTTTCCTGCCTCTAGTGTGTCTAAATCCTTAATAATCTTATATGTTTCAATAAGATTCCCTCTCATCCTTCTAAACTCCACAGTATACAAGCCCAGCCGCTCCATTCTCTCAGCATATGACAGTCCCGCCATCCCGGGAATTAACCTTGTAAACCTACGCTGCACTCCTCAATAGCAAGAATATCCTTCCTCAAATTAGGGGACCAAAACTGCACACAATGCTCCAGGTGTGCTCTCACTAGGGCCCTGTACATCTGCAGAAAGACCCCTTTGCAAAGAAATTTCAAGACAACCATGTGAAAAATATTGTAAAAATATAAATCATCATAATGGAAATGTTTTCTCTGAAATTGCTTTTCAATTTTGAAGAGAAATGACTGTGACAATTTCCCTGTCTATAATCACTAGGTGCATAGCTTTGGGGTTATTATTGTCACACGGACCAAGGTACAGTGAAAAGCTTTGTTTTACATGTTATCTAAATAGATCATATATATCATACATAGATGCAAATTTAACTGTAATTCCTCTAAAGTAGAAAATAAGGCAAAATGTAGTGATAGAAGATAGTTGTTTGGAAGAAAATATTCTTTACTATTTTAAAATGGAATCCACTGTATTGAACAAAAAGATTCTCTCCACTGTTCAAGAGTGATTTCCAAGGAAGCAAACTGCTGCTCAAGTTTATGATTTAACCTTTTGTTAAATGTTTATTTCAAGAGACTTCATGGTACACCAGTCATTTAGGCATCCTGCAGCATGCAGTAAAGAAGATAATTTCAAAAAGGACAGTAATCAAAGTCTCTGATACATGTTTTGGATATTGCACTTAACATTATTGCCAAATAGTGCAGAGACGCGCAATTAAGACTCAACATAATAGACTTGGTGAAAGCAAAAGATTGGAGGGGAATAGTACAAAATTCTTAAGCACTTCAGGCAGGAAGATTAGGAAGTCCAGGGGGGTAAAAGAGTCAATCCTTTAATCATGAGATTTTGTTTCTCTGGAACCTGCACAGGGAGTTAGGCCAGTTCATCTGAAAAGCCAGGGGGATCAGGGGGTAAAAGGCAGGTACATTTTTGGATGTCTTTCTTGAATGGCGGTGCAGGTTTAGAATGGCATCTGCACCTACTATTTTCTACATTCAAGATGCAACTGATCAAGTGCTTTAGTGGGTTCCATTGAATTTTTTCAGCCTCATTTTTAGTTTAGAGATACATTTAAATGGCCCTTTGGCCCAAATCCACGCCGACCATCGATCATCCGTTCATACTTGTTCTACGTTATCTCATGTTCGCATCCACTCACTACACACTAGGAGCAATTTATCAGCTGCGTCAATGTGCTATTTTCCTTGTGAAATGCTAATGTGCTATTTTCCTTGTGAAATGCTAATATATAATGTATAAAGGATTTTGTGCTCCTTGATATTATGTCTGCTTTAATATATTTTTCAGCATGAATAAGTTAATTTGTTCAATGAAATGTATAGTTTAATCCATACTGAATTTAATTTGTACATGGATATTTAAAATACTACTTAGATGTCTATCTCGGACATTAGAGCCAGGTGCCTATTGAGGAAAAAATAAACAATAGACATAATGCATGCAATTAGAGCAACCAAAGCAACAAATATTTAATATATGCTGAATACACTAATAATATTTGATACTTTAGTAAATGTAATTGTGGACATGCTATGAATGTCAATTACAAATTTATTTTAGTGTAACTTTCCAGTCTCAAAACAGTTCCTTTGGGAAAATATTGAAAGGATATAGTCTTGTAAACAGATGCCTTTTGAAATTAAAAAATGTTAGTTCATTCTACATGTAACACGAGATAGTGATAATGTTTGATCTCCTTCTCACGCCCTTGGGATAGAGGTTAACCTACTTCTCTAGTTTTGCGGATTCTAATGAGGCCAATGTGGGAATCACAGATGCTGCCACATAGGGTATGCAGGTGTGCAGTTCATACAGTGGTCATTTCCTACCACTACTTAAGACAATCCTCTGTATGTTCCCAACGCAAGGCCTCACGATTCTCAATCATCCAAATGGTAGAATGTTCCATTCAGGATGGAATTATGGACCAGGGAATACTAGCTATCAGTGGGATGGAATTATGGACCAGAGAATACTAGCTATCAGTGGGAATGTTGCATGCATTTTGGTTCAACGTAATAATTATCAGAAGTGCGAACCAAGATGAAAATGTTACATTACACTAAGTAAAACTTTCTCCTGAAATCTACTCAGTAACTTCTTCTTTACTCCTATCACCAGACATACATTGAAACATGACTTACTATTTTTGTTTTTGGTGCAGTATGAAGAGTACTGGTGAATGGAACAGTATGAAACCATTATATTTGCTCAACTGCCACTAAAGGTAGCTACCTATGAATTTTGACAATAAATTTGTGGAGATTGCAAATAAAATTATGTTATATTACATCAGGATGAGATTAAAAACTTTTCAAATTGAAATAGTATAACTTCTAAGCAGCTTCTACTCTATTTAAGTAATGTTATAAATGAGTAACATAGGGATGCTCCTTTAAAAAAAAAATCTATTAATTATTACGATATTAATGTTATTAAATTAACCAATAATGTAATGCGGTGCTCTTCAACCAGGGCGGCACCGCCCACTAGTGGGCGATTTAAGCTTTCAGGTGGGCGGCTGAATAATTACATGCTGTAGTAAAAATATCCAAAATATACAAACTCAAATCTGTGAGAGAGTGTATGTGAAAAGAAAAAATTACTATCATTTTAGAGAAAAGTATTTGAATTATGTATTTTAAACTTTTATGCTGCTTTAATTTTTAACTATGTAAATTATTGTAATGTTTAATCACCACCGAACGCCCCCCAGAGCGGAGCCGGGCTGGAGCCTCTGGACGGGGACGGCCCAGCGGAGCCGGAGCCCCGCGCCCGCTCTGGGACTGTCGGTTGGCCCGGCCAGGCGGCGCTGCTTCTCGCTGGCTGTAGGCCGACCGATAACCACCAGAGCGACAGGACAGCTGAACTCTCCTGCAGACACACGCCCAATAAAAGCCCTTCTCCCGTTCCCCAGTCCCTGCCTCCTGTCCCCTACCATCTATCACGTTGACCGCCGCTCCTTTGTACTGACTGACTGAGGCCGGAGCTCTGGATCTGTGGAGAATGCTTTTCTCCAGTGACATATGACCTGGGCATGCGCAGTCGGAATACCAAACTCGCTTATACGAGTAATGAACATACATAGAACAAGATTGTGCCAAAATGTTTTCATTCAACGCGCCACGATATTGCTTCACATGTAGATATGCAGGGATTTGGGTATTTGGGAGATGGCAAGTGGGTGTTGTGAGAATGGGCTGGTGACATCACTTTGCAAGCTGCTGGACCTGGCTGGAACTTTGCAGAATTTTCAGGAAGCTTCTGCACCTGTGACCCACTGGTTGCCAAAAAGTCTGGGCTTTTGCAGGAGTACCAGAACACTGACGCTTAATGCATACTTGTGATTGGTCCAGAAGGGTGGCCTGCACCTGGAAGTTTCTTATTGCCCTAAAGATGTTTCTACTTTGTTTCTGCGTCTCCCCACCGTCACCCGTGATTGGTTGCCTTCAATGGTATGTTTCTCTATGTACTAAGATGTTTCTACTTTGTTGCCATGTATGAAGATGGTTGCAGATACTGTTATATGATTGGGCGAAGGAGTTCTCACTACATGTATCTTCTCTCCAGGATCGGTGATTGGGTTTGTTGGGGTTGCCCTCCCCCTGTATTGTCAACCAAACAGAGAAACTGTCTGAAAATCACTGAAAGAGGAGACCTTCACTTGTTCCTTATGAAAATCGAACCAGATATCCAACATTTAGTTTCCCAGCGTCAGGCTCAAGGATCTCATTAAATTAAAGGAAATTTCAATTAATTTTATTGTTTTATGCTGGGTAAGTAACTTTTTTATATTATTTTATATATTAGTGGGCGGTACGGAAATTTTACCCTCACGAAAGTTACAAAAGTGGGCGCTATGTATTAAAAGATTGAAGAGCACTGATATAATGTATTAACATTTGTTATTTTATTCTCATCCCATTATTGTAGCTAATATTCTGTAAAATATGTTTGTTTAATAATTACCTGATGTTTAAAATACTCAATACGTTTATTTAGATTCTGAGCCATTTGCTCTCCTGTTGTCTTGCAAACTTCAGGAATAGAATGGCAAATATCCGATTTGGATCCAGCAGACGTAACTGATAACGACATGGGACAATTTTCACGTGTCGATTCTGCCAAAATATAATTAAGTTTTAATAATTAAGTTTAATATTTGCAGTATATTCATACTCTCAGAAAATCTAAAGCAAAAAAGAAAATCATACTTTTAGAGTCATACAGAACAGAACAGAAACAGGCTCTTCAGCCCAACTCTGCCATGCCCACCAAGATGTTCCATCTACGCAAGCACCATTTACCCCGGTTTGGTCCACATTCCTCTAAACCTTGGAAACAAGGAAAAGTAAGTGCTGGTTTCTTTTTTAAAAGACACAAAGTGCTGGAGTAACTAAGCAGTTCAGGCAGCATCTCTCGTGATCTCTGGTTCTCCAGAGATGCTGGCTGACCCGCTGAGTTACACCAGCACTTTGTGTCCTTTTTCCGCTCTAAATGTCACCTGTACCTGCCCAAATTTTTTTTAATGGTACTTTTAGTTTAGACATTCAGCGGGGTAACATGCCCTTCGGCCTACTGAGTCCGTGCTGGCTAGTGATCACTCCGTACACTAGCATTATCCTACAGACTAGGGACACTATACAATTCTTACCGAAGCCAATTAACCTACAAACCTAGTGTTTAAGAAGGAACTGCAGATGCTGGAGAATCGAAGGTTACACAAAAAAGCTGGAGAAACTCAGCGGATGCAGCAGCATCTATGGAGCGAAGGAAATAGGCAACGTTTCGGGCCGAAACCCTTCTTCAGACTGATCGGGGGCGGGGGTGGGCGGGGACAAGAAAGGAAAAAGGAGGAGGAGCCCGAAGGCTGGGGGATGGGAGGAGACAGCAGGGTGACTGAGGAAGGGGAGGAGACAGCAAGGACTAACAAAATTGGGAGAATTCGATGTTCATGCCCCCAGGATGCAGACTCCCCAAACGGAATATGAGGTGCTGTTCCTCCAATTTCCGGTGCTGCTCGCTGTGGCCATGGAGGAGACCCAGGACAGAGAGGTCGGAGACGGAGTGGGAGGGGGATTTGAAGTGCTGAGCCACCGGGAGGTCAGCTTGGTTATTGCGGACCGAGCGGAGGTGTTCGGCGAAACAATCGCCCAACCTCCGCTTGGTCTCACCGATATAGATCTGCTGACATCTATAGCAGCGGACGCAATAGATGAGGTTGGAGGAGATGCAGGTAAACCTCTGTCGCACCTGCAACGATTGCTTGGGTCCTTGAACGGAGTCGAGGGGGGAGGTAAAGGGACAAGTGTTGCATCTCTTGCGGTTGCAAGGGAAAGTGCCTGGGGAGGGGGTGGTATGAGAGGGAAGGGAAGAATGTGAGAGGGAGCGGTCTTTGCGGAAGGCAGATATGGGGGGAGATAGGAAGATGTGGTGAGTGGTGAGTACTCGCAACAAGGGCCGAGTCCCCCTAGTCCTCACCTTTCACCCCACCAGCCGTCACATACAAAAAGTAAACCTCCGTCAGTTTCGCCACCTCCAACGTGACCCCACCACTCGCCACATCTTCCCATCTCCCCCCATATCTGCCTTCCGCAAAGACCGCTCCCTCCATAACTCCCTTGTCAATTCTTCCCTTCCCTCTCATACCACCCCCTCCCCAGGCACTTTCCCTTGCAACCGCAAGAGATGCAACACTTGTCCCTTTACCTCCCCCCTCGACTCCGTTCAAGGACCCAAGCAATTGTTCCAGGTGCGACAGAGGTTTACCTGCATCTCTTCCAACCTCATCTATTGCGTCTGCTGCTCTAGATGTCAGCAGATCTATATCGGTGAGACCAAGCGGAGGTTGGGCGATCGTTTCGCCGAACACCTCCGCTCGGTCCGCAATAACCAAGCTGACCTCCCGGTGGCTCAGCACTTCAACTCCCCCTCCCACTCCATCTCCGACCTCTCTGTCCTGGGTCTCCTCCATGGCCACAGCGAGCAACACCGGAAATTGGAGGAACAGCACCTCATATTCCGTTTGGGGAGTCTGCATCCTGGGGGCATGAACATCGAATTCTCCCAATTTTGTTAGTCCTTGCTGTCTCCTCCCCTTCCTCAGTCACCCTGCTGTCTCCTCCCATCCCCCAGCCTTCGGGCTCCTCCTCCTTTTTCCTTTCTTGTCCCCGCCCACCCCCGCACCCTATCAGTCTGAAGAAGGGTTTTGGCCCGAAACGTTGCCTATTTCCTTCGCTCCATAGATGCTGTTGCACCCGCTGAGTTTCTCCAGCTTTTTTGTGTAACCTACAAACCTATATGTCTTTGGAGTGTGGGAGGAAACTTGAGTACCCGTACAGTCAGCACCTGTAGTCAGGATTGAACCCAGGTCTCTGGCGTTAGGCAACAACTCTACCACTGTGCCACCCCAACCTGGTTTGTTGTATCTGCCTTAACTATCTCCTTTGTATAAGAAGGAACTGCAGATGCTGGTTTAACCTGAAGATAGACACAAAAAGTAACTCAGCGGGCCTGAACACCAAATGCAGACTGGGCGATTGTTTCACGGAACACCTTCGCTCAGCCTGCCTGAACCAACCGGATCTCCCATTTGCTGGATACTTTAATTCTCCTTCCCATTCCTACACAGACCTTTCTGTCCTAGGTGTCCTCCATTGTCAGAGTGAGGCTAAATGGAAATTGGAGGAACAGCATCTCACATTTTGTTTGGGCAGCTTACAGCCCAAGTGGTATGATTAGTGATTTCTCTCACTTCAGGTAGCCCCGGCATTCCCTCTCTCTTTATCCCTCCCCACCCAAGTCGCACTAGCTTCTCATTTTCACCCTACAAACAGCTGACAATGGCCTGTTTCCTTTACCATTGTTACTTTTTTGCATATCTTTCATTCATTGGTCTTTATCTCTCCACATCACCGTCTATATCTCTCTTTTCTCTTATCCCTAACCAGTCTGAAGAAAGGTCACAACCCGAAACGTCACCCATTTCTTCTCTCCAGAGGTGCTGTCTGTCGCGCTGAGTTACTCCAGCTTTTTGTGTCTATCTTAACTACTTCTTTGACAGCTCTGGCCCTCATGTAAACGATTAAAACAACATGTTTGCTATTATGAGATATAACAATTACTCAAGTGCAAAAGTTATTACTTGCGTACTTCCAGACACATCCATTCAACAACATTTACTGAGAATAAGTCTAAAAAAGGTTCTATGTTCTGGACATTATTTACCTAAAGGGAAGAAGGTAACTGCTTCAGTGGTGCATGCTGACTCAGCTCTCGGTTGATGTCTTGTCAAAACGGTTGACTGGTAAGGTGATGACAAAATTCCAGAATTAATCGTTAGACTCTATTTGGATAAATCAAAGTTATCTAACAATTACATAACATTAAAAATAAGTACATATTTTATGCTAGTGACATTGAGCTAGTTGTGTACTGCAGTTGTTGCACTGAAAATAATAGTTATAATATGCTTGCAATGTGAACCCAATTGCAAATCCTTTCCATACTCCTTTGTCCATGTTGGTGATGGCAGATGGAGAATGAAGGATTCTCACACCAATATACTTCAGATTTAAATTGTAACTCAGAATCTTGTTTCTCGATATTTGTAGCATAGACAAGAACCTGAACTGACATTACCAGTAAGTTTGGTTAATGAAGGCACACGATCATCTAATTCAGTGCTTTCATTTGTATGTTGTTAAGATCACTTTGGAAACCTTCCCTAATAACTTAATGAACTGCTAATAATGGTGAAAAAGAAAGACCAAACCTTCCATTAGGGTACCACATTAAAGTAAGAAAGCTTAAGAAGTGTTCAAAGAGATTTTTTTGATTTATTGGGTCCACCTGCTGTCCCAGCTCCTTGCTTGAATCATCACTTATAGTCCTGTCATTCCCATACTTGCAGGTCTGAAGAATCCCAGAGTCTGATGGTGGATCTACCATGCCATAGTGAAGAAACCCCATCCTGAAATGTCTGTGAAAGTTGTGACATCTGCAAATGTTGCTCCCAACTTTGCTGTTGGTCAAGGTTGTGAAGTTATCATTTAATATATAAAAATAGTAAGATTAAAGTAAGTTTGAAGTTTGATCTGTATTTTATGAGGAGTTACGATGAGGGATTACGTGAAGAACCCGCTCAACACGCATGCGCGGCATACTTCAAAGCAGCGGTGTGGAATCACAGATAGACACAGTTATTGAAGTAAACATAGTAAAGACAAGGAGACATCAGTTTATCAGTTTGACCCACATTATTGAGGGTGGGAGCAGAGGGCACGTAATCCCTCATCGTAACTCCTCATAAAATACAGATCAAACTTCAAACTGGTAAGTTCTCGTTTAATCTTACTATTTTACTTCGGAGTCACGTGAGTGACTACGTGAAGACTTCAAAGCTCTGTGATTTCAAACCGTGTAACAGGTATTACTTCACCCACTGCCGAAGTCCTTGAGGGAGGAAGTGTGTTATCGTAATCAACCAATGAATCTGTTTGTAGAAAAACACAATGGTATTTTTTAACAATAACAACAAAGAAATTAAATTGCTCCCCTGGGCTTAAATTAAATATTTGCAGTCTGTAAAATCTTTTCTGCAAATAAAACAGGTTTTGCCAACGGCTTATTATAAAATTTCTGAACGGTCTTTCCCCCGGCCATCCTGCTGTAGCCAGGATGTGGTCTATAGGCACGTCTATTCTTTTGGCCGTCGACGTGGATGCTGCCCTGGTGGAGTGAGATTTGTACATGTTAGTGTTTATCCCAGCAGCTTTTAGCACCTGCTTGAGCCATCTCGAAATGGTTTGGCTCGTCACCCGACCATAAGGTTTTTTATGACTGACCCACAAGGTTTTTCATCTCCCTCGAATATTTTGGTTGTGTCTATGTAGGATAGTAGGTGGGTCATGGCACATAACCGTGGTTCTGGCAGGTAAGCCCGGAATTCCACGTCTGGATTAGGTGTTCCTGGTCTGCTCTGTTTGATCAGTCCCTGGATAATGATAGAGATCTGGTCTGGAGCTGTGAGCATGCTGTCCAGTCGCAATAGGTGTAGTGACTGGACCCTCAGTTCAGATACAAGTGTCATCAACATGAGTGTTTTGAGCATAGATTGTTCCAGGTTGAGGGATCTGGCTGGTGGCTATCCCCTGAGGTATGTCAGGACCACACTGACATCCCATATATGGGTGTACCTTGGTCTAGGGGTTTAGAGTTGTAAATACCCTTCATTAATTTGACCACCAGCGGGTGGGACCCCATGGCCTGTTGTCCTGGAGCTGGTTTTAAATAGACAGGCAGGGCACTTCTAGCTGTGTTGATGGCTCTGTAGCTGAGTCCTTCATCGTGGTGAAGGTTCGCCAGGAATTCCAGTACGTTGGTAACTGTAGCGGTTGAGTAGGTGGTCCCTGTATCCAAGCAGTACTTCTCCCATTTTTTGATGCTGGACAAGTGCTGTTTTTTAGTGGATGTTCGGAGGGATGCTGACATGGTGTCGACGGTTTGTTCTGATAATCCCAGTCCCAGAAGTGGTTTGTGCAGAATCTGCAACCCAGGAGTTTGATTTGTTCATGGCACGGGTGGCTTGTGCCCGACACTGGGTGTTAATAACTCTGGGTCACTGGGGAATACCATCGGAGTTTCAACAACCATGTCATGGAGTATTGGGAACCATGGCTGCGTAGGCCAGTCGGGTACTATCAAAATACCTGAAGCAGAGTCCATTTGTATTGTGCGTAGTCCCCAACTGATGAGGCAGAAGGGAGGAAATGCATAGAAGAAGAATTTCCCCAATCCAGCGCAAACGCATCTACCGCTGCTGCCTCAGGGTCTGGTTCCCAAGCGACATACATAGGTACCTGGTGATTTAGCATTGATGCAAATAAATCAATATCTGGCGTGCCTTATTGCTTGATAACTTTTGCAAATTTTTGGGGGTTTAACATCCATTCGATGTTGTCATTAAATTTACGTGACCTGGTGTCTGCCACTGTATTTAGCTTACCAGGCAGGTAAGTTGCTGATAGCCAAATATGTATTTTGACACACCATTGCCAAATTGTGTTGACCAACTTGTCGCATGATACCGATTTTATGCCGCCTATATGGTTAATGTAGGCCACCACCGTAGTATTATCTATTTGTAACCGTACATGCAAGTGATGCAGCCTGAAGAAGGGTTTCGGCCCTAAACGTCGCCTATTTCCTTCGCTCCATAGATGCTGCTGCACCCGCTGAGTTTCTCCAGCATTTTTGTGTACCTTCGATCTTCCAGCATCTGCAGTTCCTTCTTGAACACATATTTGTGCATATGCTTTTAAACCATAAAAGTCACCCAACATCTCTAGATAATTAATGTCCAGTGTAAGTGGTAACGATGACTCTGGGTTAGTCCATCTACTACGTGCTGGATATAGAGTTAGTTGCTCCCCAGCCTTGAGCACTGGCATCTGTTTGGATAACTAACGTAGGGTTAGTGATGATAATAGGGCTGAAACTATGCCAAACGTTTTTTGCCCGCGACTGTAGTTCTGATATTGCTTCAGTGGGTAACTTTATGACATGATCATAATGACCTGTGTGTCGTTTTGGTGCCTGTACCTTTGCTCTTTGTAAGTTTTGACAGTGCAAAGGTCCGAATCATTAAATTGTTGCAATGATTGTGCAATGAATATGGGTCAGCGCAGCACAGGAATGGGACCTTCAGCCCACAATGTTTGTGATGAACATGATGCCAAGTTAAACTGATCTCATCTGCCTCTACATAAGCCATCTCCCTCTATCCCCTGAACTTCCATGTGCCTGTGTAAAAGCTTCTCAAACACCACTATTATATCTGACTCCACCACCACCCCCTGGCAATGCATTTCAGGACCCCATCATTGTGTTAAAAAAACTTGCTCCGCACGTCTCATTACAGCTATGCCTCTAGGGTTTGGTATTTCCACCCTGGGTAAACGGTTCTGACTGTCTACCCTATCTGCTTCTCTTAATTTTATGTACTTTTTGCGTGTAGGTTTTTTCAACATATAGAGGGAATTTTACACAAAATATATTGTTAACTGTGTCTAACAATAGATTGTCCTACCAATTAAGAATGATGAAATATTACAGCATATGCAACTTTAGGATTATATAAAGCAATTCAGAGCCATCATGTTTCACTGATATACCCAAGTAAAATAAATGGCAAAACCTTACATTTCAAAACCAACAATTAGTATGATGTTTGCTAAAATTAACCCAACATAGGATCAAAAAATTCAAAATCAAAATATTGTAGATGCTAGAAATAAAAAATAAAAAATAGAAAATTCTGGGAATATTCAGCCATTCCAATAATATGTTTAATTTTAAAAAGTCAAGAATTGCCTGTGATTTTTTGGCAGCAACCAAGAATATGCAAAAGGATATGAACACTACAGGTCAAAGACCTGAATTACTAGCTACAGTCTGTACCCACAACAAAAGTTTATTAATTTATATTTTCCTTTCATTGCCTAATATAGGTCTTTGCCACTTTCCCACTCCTTCAGGATACTCCTCGAGGAAACGCTGAATGCAAGAATGGTCGAGAACTCAGTGCAAGTCCTTTGACAATGGTGCAGTATAGTTTTGGTGTCCATTTCATAAATTGTTTGAAATAAAACTCCTGCATATTGTTGATAAAACTAATGCACCTACCTTGCCACCAAACCGCAATTGATCAATGGTATTTTCTGCTTCTGCATACTTTATTAATAGCTTGTCAAACGCTTCCTAAAATTAAATCATGGGAATAAAATTAGAAAGACAGCAGTTTTGTAGGGGAGACATTTTAATTTAGTTTAGAGATACAGTGTGGAAACAGGCCTTTCGGTTCACTGGACGGACCAGCAATCACCACCCTACCCAATAGGGACAATTTACCATTTTTACCAAAACCTACAAACCTGCACGACTGCCATGGGGGAGAAAA
Organism: Leucoraja erinaceus; assembly: GCF_028641065.1. NCBI lineage: Eukaryota > Metazoa > Chordata > Chondrichthyes > Rajiformes > Rajidae > Leucoraja > Leucoraja erinaceus. The sequence continues at coordinate 56,085,637 of NC_073386.1, read as the reverse complement.
CTGAAGCACCCAGGAAGAACCAATGAGGTCACAGGGAGAACGTGCAAACTTGGTAAAGACAGCACCCAGAATCGAACCTGGGTCCCTGGCACTGTAAGTAGCACTCTACCGCTATGCTACTATACCACCACATTTATCTTGTTGCACAATCGAACTGAGTGTGTATCGTCGCTTACTACCGGAAATGCCTGCCCAGTCAGGAAGCATTAAAGGCATCATCTGAAACTACCACTGTTCAAGTAAAATTAGACTAAATTGCCAAATTAGACATTGTGAATATAGGAAGAATTAGAAAGGTCTGCCCTGGGTCAGAACTAAAACAGGGACCACCTGATTCAAGACACTACTCTTGGCCCCCGTGCACAGTGGCAATTTGGTTAGGTTATGAATAGCTGGAGGTATCTCAGATGTTCGTGAATCAATTAGATATGGTCCTGCCATTGACCTCATTAATTGTATAGTACAGTGCACACATCTGTTTACAGATCATAAACCTTATATTACCTGCAATTGTTGGAAATGTTCAGGGATCTGATTCACTTCTACGTGGTGGTTTTTGCTATTAACTTCTGTGGTAGCAATGACTGAAAATTGTGCATTATCTAATTTGTTTTGCATTCCATCTATTGTTGAATTATGAATGGCATGGGTTTTTTTTGATGAGCTGAATGAAGGCTTTACTTTATTTAATCTTAATCTTGGACAGTTATAATTAGTGTAAGCATTCATTTTAGGAATTTTGACCTTGGGGCCAATTTTGGAAACGTCAAGTTTCGGATAATGTTGTTTTCCTTTGCCATACTTGATTTCATTGCCAGAAATTGCTCTGCCCATTTTTAACATAGGATTTTGAGCAATTTCTGATACTGTTTTACTACCAAGCAGTGCTTGTACATTCTTTTCTTCTTTTATTTTTGGTGGAGTCTCTGGACAACTTGTCTTTGTTTTGCAGGTGCTACTTTTTCCCCCATTCACCTCAGCAGATTTGTAGTAGTGACAATCATCTTTGACCTCCACTAATTGTTGTTTCATTCCAAGCTTTCCATCCATCTTTGAGATATCTCTTTCGGATTTAGAAAATGTGTTATTCTTTGTGAATAAATCATTCCTGGAATTTGCATTCGAATTTGGTGAAAAGTGGTGGATCATTACAGTTTCTTCAATACTTTCTGTAAAAGAGATTTCTGGTAGAGTCTCAGAATCAATGTACTTAGATGAACTAAGTGCTTGGTCGTCTTCAAAGAAGTAATGTAGAACTGATTTGGCAATATTCGATCTTCCACCACCAAGCCCAAAGCTATTTTCTACTTTAGTTCCATGTCCAGATATCGACATATCAACTGGCTGCTCTGATGTAATAGCACCAAATTCACTTTTATTTTCATGACTAGAAGTATCCACTTTTGCATTCAATTCAATGGAGAGCATATTTTTTCACAATTGACCTTTGGTCTCCAAGTGGAATATTTTGACTTATTTCACCAGTAGATCCATGACCTGATAGGTTCCCAACAAGATTGGATAATGGTGGCAGATGGCCAGCTGAATCAATCCTCGTGTCTGTATTATGTCCACTAACGTTCTTTAAGTTACCATCATAAGGCAGCTCTTCCTGTTCCTCATCACTGATATTGGCAGCTGTGTCCTGACAGTTGTTGCCTTCTAAATTGCTTTTTGTTTCATCGAGTATGTCAGAATAAATAGAACAGTGAATTTCTTGATGATGTTCATAGTTAATATTTTCAGTTTTTATTCTTTTATCTTCATCACTTTCAACGTGCTCATTTTCAATCTTGTAAACAGCGTCTATCGTGGAAACAGAAAAGCAGTAATGTGGAAATACTTTTATTTTCAGTAAAGTCTTGAATTGTAATTTTAATCACCATCAGTCTCCACCCAAAACACACCAGGCAAATTATTTGGTGTTGGTATATTTCAATCAGTTGATCACCAAATTAAATAAATTATGGTTAATATGTACAAAAACTATTTGGATAAGGGGATTGAAGGCTTTGTGGCCATGTTTGCAGATGATGCTAAGATAGGTGGAGGGGCAGGCAGTGCAGAGGAAGCAAGGACTCTACAGAAGGACTTGGACAGGTTAGGAGAGTGGACAGAGAAGTGGCAGACAAAATTCAGTGTAGCAAAGTGCAGTGTCATATATTTTGGTAATAAGAATAAACATGTAGATTATTTTCTAAATGGTGAGAGAATCCAGAAATCGGAGACATGGGAGTGCTGGTGCAGGACTCCCAAAAAGTTAATTTGCAACATTGATATTAATATCCCCTAACCAAAGCTTTACAGGACTTTGGTTAGCCCTCATTTGGAGTATTGGGTACAGTTCCAGTAGCCCCAAAACAGGAGGCATTGGAAAGAGTGCATAGGAAGTTTACCAGAATGATGCCTGGAATAGAGGGTATTACTTACAAGGAGAGTTTGATCAGTCTTGTATAGTTCTCTCTGGATATCCCAGTTGCTGTACACTTTAACTCCCCCTCCCATTTCCACACTGACCTTTCTGTCCTTGGCCTCCTCCACTGTCAGAGTGAGACCCAACAGCACCTCTTAGTTTGATTGGGCAGCTTACACCCCAGTGGTATGAATATTGGCCTCTAACTTTGTAACCCTTGCTTTCCCTCTCTCCATCCCTCCCCCTTCCCAGTTCTCCGACTGCCCCACTGATTACATTGTATCTGTTTGCTTTGTTGTCACCTTCCTCTCGCTAACAATGGTTTATTCTACCTTTTCCTTGAACTTCATCTCTTTTGATCTCTTACACTTCCCACACCCCTGACACACAGTCTGAAGAAGGGTCTCGACCCAAAATATCACCCATTTCCAGTGATGGAAATGGGTTTTAGGAACTAGGGGTACTCTAAGGTCCGTGAGGCTGAGGTTGGGAGGGAGGGGGGTCGGGGGGGATTTTTTATGTGCGGTCATACCCATGTAACAGTACAAGAATGCATAACTTGTTTATTGTGTGTTTATAATATAGTTTATTATGTATTATATGTCATCGCTGCTTTCTTGCCTCTCTCTCTCTCTCTCTCTCTCTCTCTCTCTCTCTCTCTCTCTCTCTCTCTCTCTCTCTCTCTCTCTCTCTCTCTCTCTCTCTCTCTCTCTCTCTCTCTCTCAAACCTCCAGTACAAGCCCCGTGGACCAAGGTAACATGTTGTAAACAACCACGTTCGCTACTTTGATTAGGAGTTTGCATTCCGCCACAGTCCCGCCAGTGGTTTACAGCTGTTTGACATCCGCTTCAGAAAGGAGTGGGTGGTCTACGAGTTGAGCGTCCAGGAGCTGAACTCTGTTTACGGTGGAGAGACGCCAGGTCTGATGAGGGCCAAGTTCTTAGACAGTCATTATGGAATTGGGAAAAGTTCCAATGAGCTATTGAAAGACGTGGACATCCCTTACAGCGTCACTTTCCTCCACACTCTCCATCTCATGGAGACTGGAAACCAAAGATCCTATAGCGGAGAAAGATAGTCCACTCGACGAAAAAGCCGTAGTAGGGTAATCTTCAGCACCATTTCTGTAACTGGCTTCCATCTCCGCTCTAGAATCTTTGCTTTGGTCATGGCTTCAAGCACAAATCATTTTTTCTCAGCTGCAGGTGATCATTTTGATATTCCTCCCTAGTTTGCCTAGTCTGCCTACTAAAATATTGCCATTTGGAAGGAGCTCCAGAAAATCCTGTACCCACTTAAGCCATCCTCCCCCGCCAGGGCCGGCCTTAGGAGGTGCGGGGCCCAATTGGGAACAATTTTGGTGAGTCCCAGGTTCCCAGCCAAGGTCTATAGAAGGATAGAAATACAAATAAAGTCTATTATAGACTTTATATCTCTGTGGTAGAATGGAAAGTAATCAAAATGTGTGCTTAAAAAGTGCCTGCGAGTTAATGGACCAAACAGATCTAAGCTACATTTTAATATAAAATTACATACATGTAAGCCTACAAGTAACAAAAAAAATGTATAGATCACCTTTGAAAAGTACAGTTACAATACCACACAGTGACTGTGAAATGAAAAAAAAAAATTAGATTCTGGAAAACCATTAACTATTGGTGAAAAACCAATCTAGGCATTACATTTTGGGCTTCAGCCCCATCCTACCCTTTGGGCTTCCACCCCATCCTAACTTAGTTATGTGTGTGTGTGTGTGTGTGTGTGTTAGTTGTCTGTGTGTGTGTGTGTGTTAGTTGTCTGTGCGTCGTGTGTGTGTGTGGGAGGGAGGGAGAGAAGGGAGGAAGGAGTCTGAAGAAGGGAGTGAGGGAAATAGAGAAAGAATGGAGGGAGGGAGGGAGGAAAGGAGAGAAAGAAGGGAGGGAGGGAAGGAGAGAAGGAAAAAGAGAGAGGAAGGAGAGAAAGAAGGGAGGGAGGGAAGGGAAAAGAGATAGAGGAAGGAGAGAGGGAAGGAGAGGTGGGAAGAAGGGAGGGGAGGGATAGAAGGGGAGGAGAGAAGGGATGGAGAGGGCCGGCGGCAGGAGCGGATGTTGGGGTCTGGGCGGATGGGTGTGAGTTGAGGCGAGGTTTGTAAACGTTGCTCCAACCCCCGGCCCGGCCCTGTATGGTTCACCACATCTTTCCGGGGAGAGAGAGGGGTGGAGCCGGGGCTGCGTGCGTGAAGCTCCTGGTCTCGGTCCGCACCGATCTGCCGGACATGGTGTGTGTGTGTGTGTGTGTTTGTTTGACGGAGTCTGAGGGGAGAAGCGCCGGCACCAACAGCGAGCGAACGCGCGGACAGACGGACGAAAGCTCATGGAGCCAAATAGGTGACATTTCGGGCGGAGACCCTTCTTCAGGCTGACAGTCAAGGGAAAGGGAAATGGGAGGTATAGGCATATCTTCCATTCTTTTGTCCTCAGTGCCGTCTATATCTCTTGTTCCTCTTTCCCCTGACCCAGTCTGAAGGGTGTCGACCCGAAATGTCATCTATTCCACTCTATTATCGTTGCTTTTGTCCGTTTGTCCGCACGTTAGCTTGCCCTTGGTTTAAGTAGCGCAGGATAAAACTGCGAATTCACACACAGACTGGAAACTGAAAAGTAGGGGAACGCCTTCCCCTGCATACCCCCCCCCTCCTCCATTTCCATCACTGCCCATTCCTTCTATCCAGAGATCCTGCCTGACCCACTGAGTTACTCCAGTATTTTGTATCGATCTTTCTTTACCACCCTGTTCAACCTATGATGCCCCTTTCAGGGATCTATGTACTTGCACTCCTAGGTCCCCACTGTATACTAAATGTCCTACCATGATTTGACTTCCCAAAATGCAACACCTCACACATATCTGAATTAAACTCCATTTGCCATTCCTCGGCTGACATACCCAGCAAGATACTGCTGTAATTTTTTAATTACCTTCTTTGCTATCTACAATACCACCCATGCAAACTTAATCATGCTTTGTACATTCTCATCCTATCCATTGATAGAAATACTAACAATGGGCCCAACGCTGACCCAAAGCGCACGACCAGTCCACAAGCCTCCAGATCAAAAATAACCTTCCACCATCACCCTCTCAGCCAGTGCTCATGCAATTTTATCCTCAAGCTTCCCAGTGTTCTTAAATATTCCGGATCAGAGTGTTAAGGGGCTGTTCCACTGTACGAGCAAATTCAAGAGTTCTCCCGAGTTAAATAAAAAATCAAACTCATGGTAAGCACATAGAATGTACGCAGTGGGTACGTTGGAGCCCGGGACGTCTCTTAGCGGCTCGTAACGCTAACGGGAAACGCGGTAAGCTCGGGAAGACTCGTGAAGATTTTTCAACACGTTGAAAAATGTCCACGAGAGCCCCGAGTACCTACGAGCAGCTATTGCCGTAATTCTCCGAGTTCAAATTAGGGGAAACTCGGGAAAACTCTTGAATTAGCTTGTACAGTGGGACAGCCCCATCAGTTGCCAGGACATGCTGCGAGGACAGATGATGGAAGCATATAATAGCGAATTTTAAGTTTCAATCAGACAAGCACATAAACAGGCAGGGGATGGTGGGAGAAAGATTATGTGCAGGCAGATGGGATTAGTTTAAATTGGCATCATGGTGGTCAGAACCAACATCGGGTGAAGGGCCTGTTTCTAAGAAGTCCCTCAACGCTCTATTAAACTAAGTGACGTGTAAAACTAGATAGGCATTTACGTGGTCAAAAATTGGAAGGATTGATAAGAGATGTAGAGGTCAGGAGCAGCAAGTCACAAAAAAAGCACAAGCAAGGAGAAGTTAAAGAAAATGGTGGCACCGTCAGGCTGAAGTATGTTTATTCCAATGCAAGGAGTCATGTAGAGAAAGATTTATTTGGGGCTTGGAACTATAATGTTGTGGTCATTGTGGAAATGTGGTTGCGAGAGGGACAATGGTGGCAGTTCAATGTGCCGAGGTTTTGATGTTTCAGATGTAATCAAGATAGGCAGAAGAGCTGGAGGTGTTGCGTTATTAATCAGGGAGTTTGTTATGGCGGCATTTCGAGAGGACATACTGGAGGGTTTGTCTGCTGATATAGAGAGCACTTCGAAATGAGAAAGGTGCAAGCTCTAATAGGATTTACCATAGGCCTCAAATTTTCAAGCAGGAGATAGAGGGACATTTACTGTATGTAGTCAGATTAAGCACCAAAAGATGCCAAAGCTACAGGGTTGTCTTAACATCGACAATATTGGCTGGGACGCTTCGTGCCAAAGGCTTAGGCAGGGCAAAATTTGAGAGGTGTATCCAAGAGGGTTTCTTGAAACAATATGTGGATAGTCCGACCCGATTCGGAACAAAGTGAACTTTATGCTGGGAAATGAGCATAGCCAGGTTTTTCAATGGAAGATCATTTTGGGGACAGTGATGATAATTCGGTAAGTTTTAATGTTGTTTTGAATAGGAAGAAGGCTAAACCTTGCGGGAAATTACCAGATTGGAGAGGGCAAACTAGACCTATTAGCCAGGAACATGGGAGGTTACACTGGGAGCAGTTGTTTTTGGGCATGTCCACATCTGACATATGGGAGTCATTTAAAGGCCAGTTGATAGGAATTCAGAACTAGCATGTTTCAGAAAGGAGGAATGGATAGATAAGGATGGCAAAGTAGCAGTATGGTGGCAAAGATCAGTGTGGTGCTTTCTGCATAGAGCCATAAGGGATGAGTGTGATTTTTAATGTACATTTGTTATCATTTTCTACTGTGGAGAAGATCATGGAAGCTAAGGAATTAAGTCAGGAGTTACAATGTCTTAAATCAGATACAAATGACCAAAGAATTATTGACAGCTTTAAATCACATTAAGGTGGATAAATCCTCAGGGCTTGAACAAAGGTCAAAGGTATTTTTATTGGTCACATTTACATTCACCGAGGTGTAATGAAGTGAAATGCTTTTTGCCATTTTGCAGCACACAAAGAAAGAATAGACATAACACCAATGAGAGTCTTAAACACAAAGAACATCCCCCCACAATGGCTCCCACCATGAGGGAAGGCACAAAGTCCAGTCCCCAACCCCAATTCACCCATAGTCGGGCATATTGAGGCCTCCACAGTTGCCTCTACGGAGGCCAGATGTTCCAGGCCGTTCTCACCGGGTGGTGGTGCTCCGGCGTCGGGAGAGTTCTCACAGCGGCATGGGAACCCTGGAACGGCCGCCTCCGTACTGGAGGCCGTGGCTTCCGAAGCCGTCAAGGCCGCGCCGGTTGGAGCTCCACAACTGGCGATCTCGTCGCGAGATCCCAGGCTCCCGGTGTAAAGTTCGGCACCGCCGTCCGCAGCTGGCCGCTCCACAGTCCCGCAGCTCCGCGATGTTTTAGCCGGCGATCTCAGCTCACCGGAGCTCCAGCGTGGTGACCCAGGCAAGGCATCGCCCGCTCCACGATAGCGCTCCAGCGCTGTGCCGCCGCCGAAGCCGAGGTTCTGGGCGGTCCGCGACAGGAAACGCCGCTCCAGGCCCGCTGGTAGGCCGCGAGGACGGGTCAAAGCTGCAGCCCGGAGAAAAGCTGCCTCTCCGACCAGGTAGGGACCCTGAAAGGCAGTTACCCCCTTCCCCCCCCACACCCCCCACACAAAAAAGTCTAGACCTCCAAACAAAACACTTTAACTAACTAAAAATAAAAATAAAACGGTGAAAAGACAGACAACTGCTTCAGTTCAAGTTCAGAGAGTCAAAGTTATACAGCATGGAAATAAGCCTGTCACCCCAACTTGTCTATGCTGACCAATATACCCCATCTACATTCGTCCCACCTGCCCATGTTTAGCCCATATCCCTCTAAACCTATCCTAACCATGTATCTGTCAAAATGGGTTGTAATATCTGCCTCAACTACCTCCTCTGGCAGCTCATTCCATATACCCATCACCCTGTATGAAAAAGTTGCCCCTCAGGTTCCTATTACATCTTTCCGCCCTAACCTTAAACCTATCTCTCATGGTTCTAGATTCCCCTACTCTGGATAAAAGGATGTGCATTTGCCTTATTTATTCCCCTCATGACCTTATACACCTCTAGATAATATTCATTCACGTGGTAACCATTGCTGAATTTATGGGATACCAATGGATGTACTGCAATATTTTGTTACCTGTGAGAATATAATGGGAATCCCTTCATAGAAAAGCAAAATAATGGTCACTTTTTTTAAAAACAAACCTGCTGCAATGTTGAAACCAACATCTTCTGCTGATGACTGAGAAAGGCAGATGATATAGGAATCACATACATCATTAAAATTTAAGTTGAAATCATCATCCACATCGAGGAGTATTTCATGTTCAAACGATTTCTCCCATAATAAAGGATTCTTTGTGCCTTGTTCGTTCAATTCATCTTCTGTGATGCCAAGTGAATTTTGCAAATTAATGCAATGGTTCTCCACATATCTTACAAACTGATAATCGTCCATTTTCTCTAAAATGTCTTCACTGGCTTTTGCATCTGATTCATCTGTGCTATCAAGGTTCATGCCTTCTTTAAAACATTCCATTTCTCTGTCAACAGAAATTTATGCCATTTTTGGTATATGCGATCTTTAAAACAGGTTTATGTTTTCATTCAGTGAAATGTGAAATAAGTACTCCAGAACTGGAATAATCTATGCAGGACAGAAACAAAGAGTATCATGTCAGAGTCACTATACATAAAATTTGAATTCACTTTTAAAATATTACCAAATATTCAGTCAGTAACCAAATGCCAAATAATTTAATTTTAAAGTACCATATACTGTGGCATTGTGCCAAATTACATTGCATGAAATAATTCAACAACAATTAATAGGTGTCTAGTGTGTTTACCACATCTACCCCGGATATTTCTGCACAATTCTGCACAAAACCTCTTACTAGCATAAAATTAAAATTTATCATTGTATTTAAATGAAACAATTTAACAGTACACATAGTACACATAATAGCAATTGAGATAGTTTCAGTAAGCTTGAAACTGATGGGCCAGGTTTCATTATCAATAACTCAGCGGGACAAGCAGCTTCTCTGGAGAGAAGGAATGGGTGACGTTTTGGGTCGGGACCCTTCTTCAGTCTGAAGAAGTTACTTCAGCATTTTATGTATTCCTTCAATTTAAACAAGATATGTGTTCTTTCCGACAAAATGAATTGTCAATAGCTAGGGGAATATGAGTTTAAAGGCTTTAAATGTGAAAAATCTCCTCACTGGAGAGAACGGACTCATTTGGACCATCCAGACCATCCAGATAAAATATTGCAGTCACAAGATAGGATCAGCCAAGGAGATGCATCTCTTGACTCTCCAAGTCCTTTTTGCTATCTGCAATCTGATGGAACACACCCTAGTTCCCTGGATGTTAATAGCTCAAACAGTATTCAAGAACGTCAGTAATAACCAAGCCAAGGAAAAGCATCTGACTGGAACGCCACTTTCCAACATTAAAACATTCACTCCCTCTATTATTAGTTAAATGCAACCAGAATATCACATCCACTAGATGCATTACAGGAACTCAAAGGCTTCTTCAATATTAGTTACCAAAGCCACAACTTCCACTGCAAAGCAGTGCATGGGTTGCAACCATGTAGGAACACCATCTGCAATTTGCTTCAAATTGTATATTTTTTTAAATTAGGAAGTGCCAGGATTTTCAACAGGCAACCCAAGAGCATTTTAGGACTATTTTTTAAAAAAAGCAGATATCAGTCCATACTAGCATGGATAGAAGATTGGCTGACTGGCAGAAGGAAGAGTGGGAATGAAGGGAACATTTTCTGGTTGGCTGTCAGGGACTAATGGTGTTCATCATGGTTTGATATTGGATCTGCTACTTTTCACCTAATTTGTTAATGATCTGGATGGTGGAATTGAGAGCGCTAGAATATAAAAGCAAGGATGAAATGTTGAGGCTGTGTAAGGCACTGGTCTGAACACATTTGGAATATTGTGAGCAGTTCTGCGCCTCATATCCGAGGAAGGATGTGCGAGCATTGGAGAGTAAACAGAGGAGGATTATGATATGAATGATTGGGCTAATATGAAAAGTGTTTGAAGGCTCTGGGTCTGTATTCGCTGCGTATGCAAATCAGAGTCACCAACTGTAGGTGACAAAGTTACAAAGTATTTCATTTTAGTCCCCAATGGTCACCCTTTGTTCTCAGCGGCCGCCCACGCCGATCCCCTTGTTCTCGGCGGTGCATCTGGCGCCCACGGGGCCTGTCCAACCTCCGGCATCTTCCGTCAGCCCGTCCTCAACTGCTGGCCCCTTCTTCAACCGCCGGCCCCTGTCCTCAATCGCTGGTCCCTTCCGCATCCTCGACCATTGGCCCCAGTCCTCGACCTCAACCGTCAGCCCCTTCCTCATTCCTGACCACCAGTCCCCGTCCTCGACCGCCAGCCTGCACCCCCGACTGCCACCCCCCCCCCCCCCCCCCCCCCGTCGTCGACTGCCAGCCCCCATACTCAATCTGCCACCGCCAACCACCGGCCTCGACCACCTGCCCCTTCCTCATCCTCGACCTCCAGCCCACGTCCTCGACTGCCGTCCCTTCCACATCTTTGACCGCCAGCCCTCGTCCTCGATCTCAACCGCCAACCCCCATCATCAATTGCCAGCCTCTTCCTCGTCCTCGACCACCTCCTTGACCGCTGGCTCCCATCCTCGATTGTCGGCCCCTTGCGCATCCTCAACCGCTGGCCCCCAACCCGACCCCAGACGCCTGACCTCTCGACCGCTAGTCGGTCCTCTCCATACAGTCCACCTCTCTTCCCTCTCTATTAGCCATTACCCCTCTTTCACCCCACATGAAATGTCACAACCCAAAACACCGAAATCTCTTCACAGATGCTCCCTGAATCGCCAAGTTCCTCCAGCAGATTGTTCTTTGTCACAGATTCCATACCTGCAGTCTCTTATGTCTTTGGCAATGAAGATAAATCACAAAGGTCAACAACACTGTTTATCTCTCATTCTGATTCATTCTTCTATCTTCACAAATTACTACCCTACTTGCTGAACTTTCGCATGCAATTCAGATGTCGCATCTATACTTTTACACATTTCTTACCCGTCATCCAGGAATGCAAAGAGCTTCTCCAGGTGAAGCAGCAAGTCCTTACACTTCTAAGAATCCAGCATACTGCACTCAGTGATCAAAATGCAGGCACCTCTATCATCAGAGAAACCATGGCAGATTAAGTGACAACTTTGCAGAGCACATGTCTTCAGTCTGTAATGCAACTCGGGGCTCCTTGGAGACAAAGAGACTGCAAATCAAAGTCAAAGTAGCCTTGCGGTCCTACATATAGTAAAAAATGACAAAAACACACAATAAACACAAATTAACATCCACCACAGTGAGTTCACCAGGCACCTCCTCACTGTGATGGAAGGCAAAAGTCTTAAGTCTTTGTCTCTTCCCTTCTTATTCTCCCTCTGCGCCGTGGCGATCCAGGCTTCGGATGTTGTGACCCCGCCGGGTGATGGTAAGTCAGTCCCGCGGCTGAATCCAAGCTCCGCGAATGGGCTGGTTCAACTCTGCGGCCCGGGGTGGTCGAAGCCGCCGAAGATGCCACCCTCCAGTACAGCGGACGCAGCTGTTGTCGCGGGAGCTCCGGAGAACAGGTCACCAACCTGTGACTTGCGAGCTCCCGACGATGTCGTCCACTGGGCCCGCGGCCGATCCTCCGAGGTCGGGTCACCACTGCCCGCTCCGAGGTCGGCTCACCGCTGCGGCTGCCCGTTCCGAGGTCGGGTTGCCACTGCCGCTGCTCGCTCCGAGGTCGGGTCGCCGCTGCGGAGACAGGGGATACGACTAGAGAAGTCGCATCCCCCCGAAGTAAGAGACCAAAAACATGTTGGAACCGGGAGCAAATAAAGAGTACCGAAGCAACACAGCAGGTCAGGCAGTATCTGTGGAGGGAACTGGACAGATGACATTTCAGATCAGGACCTTTCTTCAGACCGATGAGACAGAAGGACGAAAGCTAATAAAGCAAAGCGAGGGGAAGGAGTGGGCAACAACTGGAAGGGATAGGTAAATTCAGGCAGGGAAGGGCAATTGGCAAATGTCTGAAGATAATAACAGAGGCTAGAGGTAAATGGAGATAAAAGGGTGCAGATGATGTGCAATCTCACAAGAAAGGGAGGTGAAATGAATATCCAGATGTAGTTACAAAGACAGATTTACTTGTACCTCTTCCAATCTCATCTATTCCAATTGGTGCTTTCAATGTGGCTCCTTCTACATTGGCAAGACCAAGCACCGACCATTTCCCTGAACACTTGCATTTGGCTGCCACGGCTTGCTAGAGTTCCTGGATACCAGCCACTTTAACTCCCCTTACCATAACAACCTTTCTGTTATTGGCCAGGGTGGGCCCACGCAAACTGGAAGAGCAGCATCTTATTCCGCCTCAACTCAACAGCATGAACACTGAACACATATATGAGATAAACACACCTTCTCATCCACCCCGTTTTCAACCTTTGCCTGCACACGCTCCTTTCTCCCACTGCCCCCATCACCCCATTCCTCTCTCTCTACTCTGAGGCCATTTTTCTTTTATCTCCCACTTCCTCAATTCACTCCTCATTTCACTCCTCTTCCCCATTGCCCACATTACCCACTCCTCTTCCCCCACTACCCACATTTCACTCCTCTTCCCCATTACTCAGTTCCACATCCGCACTCTTTTGTCTCCATTTCACTTCTAGCCTTTGTTACTATTCTACCCACCTCCCAATCATCCCTCCTCACACAAATGCAACTATCACTTGCCAGTAACCAGCCACCCAGCACCTTCCCCTCTCATCTTTACGAGCTTTCTCCCTTCTCCCTCATCAGTCTCCTGATCTGAACTGTCACCTGTCCATTTCCCTCTACAGATGTTACCTGGCCTGCCGAGCTCCTTCAGCATTGTTTTTTGCTTGGAGCTGCCTGTTATCAACCACTTTAATTCTCTCTCCCATTCCAACACCCATCAGTTTATTACAAAAGATGGCCAACACAAGCCTGAGGAACAGCACTACATGTTCCATGTCTGGACTTTACAGCCTTCCAGAGTTGTTGGGGAATTTATATTTTCTGTACTAGAACCAGCCATTTCTACTGCAATCATTCTTTCAGAATAGGGTTCAGTTTCCCTGTTGTGAAAAGCCTCCTTCTTTTATGTCCATCATCTATGTTTCAAATGTTCGGCCAGGCTCTTGCACAGTGGACAGCCTTCTCGTTTACCACTGCTAGATCTTCCAGGCAGCATTGTTCACCAAGAAGTGGGCATCTTAGTAAGTGTGGAAAGGATTGTACAGATGTTCCACATTCACATTCTGTGTCTGCCACATCTGCATAGCCCCATTTGCTCATATTGGTCTTGCATCGGCCCATCCCTGTACGAAGCCTATTGAGGGACTTCCAGGTCTTCCAGTCACACCTGTGACCAGGTGGTAGCTGTTCCTTGGTTGGGATTGGCATCTTTACGTGGTGGTGGTTTTCACTGCGTTTCTTTTCCCATAAGGCTAGTCTGGTTGCTTGAGGAGACTGTGACAGTGGCTGGACTGTGTGAAGGAAGCTCTTCCTCGACTTCAGCCATTTTGGGGCTGGGTGATGGGAGTATCAGTACAGGAATGGCGGGTGTCCCCAACTTGTCTACTACGTTCAGTTCTACCGGCAAAGATCTGCAGATTCCTAGTTGAGCAATACCCGCCAAGGCATGCAAGCTATCCACATCCGTTGGTTTTAGGCAGCCAGTGATGCATCTGCAGCTGTCATTAAGGGCAGCATCAACTTTGTTAGCATGAGATGATCTCTCCCAAACAGGACAAGCATACTCTGCAGTAGAGTAGCACAGCGCAAGAGCAGTTGACCGCAGTGTGGATGCATTGGTACCCACGACGAGTTTGCCAGCTTGTGTGGGAGGCTGTTCCTCGTCCTCACTTTGGCCTTCACCCTTTCGATGTGTTGCTTGAAGAGGAGGGTCCGGTCCAGAGTGACCCCAAGGTAGACAGGGTAGTCACAGTGTCTCAAAGGGACACCATTCCATGTTAAGGACAGCTTCCTCCCAGCTTTGTGATTACAAAGGTGGAATAGGCTGACTTAGATCTTAGCAGGGTTTGCCTTCAGTTGGTTGTAGTAGTTTGTCAAGTTGTCTAAGGATGATGACTAAAGGTTCTGTCCCACTTATGCAACTTTTTGAGCGACTGCAGGAGACTATGTGGTTGCCACATGGTCGCCACATGTTCTCGGGTGGTTGCCAGGTAGTCGTTTTCATGGTCGTGGGGAGTTCCCGCATTCTGGGAACTAGTCGCGGCCTCATTATGGATCCCGCAAATTTTTCAACATGTTGAAAAATTGGTGGCAACCAGAATTAAGCCACCATGGAGAGTAGCGGGGAGGTCCTAGTGGGTTGCCAGGAGGTCGAAGGTTGCTGTAAGCTGTAGTTTTCAGAACCACGGATAATCGACCGATAATGCCAATGTCCACCGAGCTTCACAGCCGTGTATCTCTGGCTTCTTAAAAGTTGTCTCCACTCCTTCTCCCCCCTTCCCCCCCCTCTTTTAAAGGACTTACGTGACCCTTCCCGTACACTGTGCTTTCACCATCTTAATTACAGCGCCAACCTTCCTGTTCATCGCGGTATATGTCTGTATCACATTGACTTTGCACCGTGTGAATTTCACTCAGACAGTGCTCCCCCCGCTTTCCCTGTCCTCAGTCTGCATAACGCGCTGGTGAAGGAAGTGATGTGTGTGTATGTTCCAATCTGACAGTCGCCGTTCCAGTCGATGGTTTTTCAATGAAAAATCGCCTAAGTGGGACAGGCCCATAAGGATGAAAGCCTGATATGCTGGGCATGTCTTACCCGTCAACAGAATGTTGCCTGCAACTTTTCTCCAACCTAGAGATATTTTCTCTGCCCAAAATGTTTTCATTGCAACATTTTTCATCTGTCCCAAATAAACTGTGATTCATGGTTTTTAGATGCACTAGCCAGGAACCATTGTATCTATCATTACAAGCACTGCAAACATTTTGAGTGTTTCAATAAGATCACCCCTCATTCTTCCACTCATCATGATTGAATCAACAATATCTGTGGAATGCAACAATAAACTAAGAGTTACCATTACTACCAATCAGATTACAGATGCAAACAAGATAATTTACTTATTGAATCTAATGCTTCAATTGTCTTTAAATCCCAAAAGCAAATAATGGAAATCTTTAAGAAGGAACTGCAGATGCAGGAAAATCAAAGGTAGACAAAAGTGCTGGAGAAACTCAGCGGGTGCAGCAGCATCTATGGAGCGAAGGAAAATTAAATGTTGCCTATTTCCTTCACTCCATAGATGCTGCTGCACCCGCTGAGTTTTTCCAGCACTTTTGTCTCCCTAATGGAAATCTTTATTTGATATCACTTTAAAATATTTAAGAGACTGGGTAATTCAAGCTGTAACTAATTACCTAGTATGACTTAATACTGCATTATTTATTGATTCCTCAAGTATTGTAGATAGCTGAAATAGAATTTTAAAGGTGGAAGATGATATACTTCTATGCCATTTTCAATTACTTGTTTGATCCTATAGATTTAACGCAGTTAATGATAGAAAATAGGGGTAAAAATTAAAATGGAAGCAATTAATAACTTGCTTTTTTAATATAGCTTCTGTATGATACACAGGAAAATTCGTTTTCTTGTAATTCTTGGAGCAACCTCGTGAAAATATACTTTCAGAACAAAGAATAATATTGAATTGTTGGTCATTTTGATATATTCAAAAAACTTAACTTCAACATGATAATGGAGAAAATTAAATGTTAAAGAGAAATTAAAATTATCTTTTCAATTTCCATTGAAGAGAATGTTAAGAACAGAAAATCTTTAATGTTGATTTCTGCTTTGTCTGGCAAGTATAGAGTCAAATGAAGCGTTCAATTGAACTTGGTTGTCACAAGCCATTCACAATTTTTCATTCTGCCACATTTAAATTAACATGCTCAGAAGCATACCATATCAATCTTTCTTATCATGCTTTAATAACTAACCACACAATGGAACTGTAATCTTCTATGCCATTACTTCTCACTCATTTAATAATTGTTGCATATTTTCTGTACCCATCTCCACAAATCCCTCAGGCACCATGCTCCTCAAAATATCAATTTACCATGGGCCTATGACATCTGGTTATGGACAACTCTGCCAAAGAAAATGTTTCGTACTAGGTACCCTATTTATCGTCTGCATAATTTTATATCCTTCATCTCGCACTTTGCTTCATTGCTCTGCAAGAACTTAATGGATTTGCAATGAGTAATTCTTTAAGCTCACAACATTGGATGTGCAACCAAGACAACATGGAATAGGAACTAAATAAAAAGGCCCCTACAACAAGATGACAGCAGGTCTATCACCCCAACATTTGTCTGCCTTATGCCCATAAACGTGGATTCCATTGGTAACCGATCTCCCTATAGCTCACGCTCTAGTCCTGGCAACATCCTCGTAAATCTTTTTTTTGACCCTTTCAATGTAGGTAATTTTTGTTATACCTTGTAGAGAATATATTTTTTCAGCAAGGCCGAAATTGTATACAAAGTCGTTGTTAATGCATTACCAATCAACATCCTTGGACCAGAAATTAAATCACTGACGTGTTCAAGTGTACTTCACCATACTTAGAAATGTAAAATATTCTCTTGTTTCACGGTTGGCTATTCAACACCTTTGATTTTGGATCAGACTAGTCACCATCCTTATATGGTTTAAATTCTGGTCAAGAATTAAGCTGGGATATTCACTAGATTTGGAGTTGTCAGCTGGTAATTCCACCACGTTGTGGTGCATAAAATTGAACTGAAGTATTTGGAGAAACATAACGGGCATGGGATGCCACGCTCGGGCTGTTAGATCCGTGATTTCAATAACTGGCAGCGCATGAAACGATTTGCGATGAGGGTGCAATAGAATTACGCGCAGGGACACGCTTGCACCAATGTTACTCCAGAGATGCAAGCGTTTGCTACACTGCTCCCAGTTACAGGGATCTTGTGAGTAAGTGGCCGAGAATCTCCCAGTCACTTCACTAGTCTGTGGCCGGAGAATCAGGAAAGGAGAGGCACTTAAATTACTGGACGCCTTTCCTCCATCCCAAAACCCGAAATTACAGATTGACCAGTGGGAGAACGCAAACTCGCAGACTGGTTAAGTTTGAAGAAGGGTTTCGATCCGAAACGTTGCCGATTTCCTTCGCTCCATAGATGTTGGATGCTGCCTCACCCGGTGAGTTTCTCCGTGACTTTTCCAAAGTGTGCTTCCTGCCCTCAGTGCCCCCCTTCTTAAAAATAACACCCGTTAACACTCACCCATGTTGCCCAAAGATACTAGAGGATCTTTGATGTTGCCGGTGGGTGCCGAGGAGGAGCTCGAGCTCGTGCCCGCGCTGTCCAACGGCGACAATTTGTCAGTCTCGCTGCGCTGCCCTCCCGATCGTAGAGGGACGTCCCTCTAGGATCTTTGGCGCTGCCCTCCCGCTCGCGCTGTCACTCTCCCCCGCCCCTCCCTCCCCCCCCCTCGCTCTCGGGCTGTCCCTCTCCCCCGCCCCCTCGCACGCTATCTCCCCCGTCCCCTCTCCCCCTCCACCCCCACCCTACTCACGCTGTCACTCCCCCCCCCTCCCCTCGCGCTAACTGTCCCTCCTCCCGCACTGACTCTCCCCCCCCCTCGCGCTGATGCCCCCGCCCCGCCCTTCACGCGCTGCCCCGCCCTCGCGCAACCAACTCAGGACAGGTAGCATCTCTGGAGGGAAGGGATGGATCTAGACCCTCCCTCAGTCTGAGGGTCGGGGGGGGGGGGGGGGGACTCTGCGACTAGAGACATAGAAGGGCAAGGTGTGAAAACCACACATCAAAGCAGACGACGTCCAAGGAGAATGTAGGGGTGAATGTAGAATTGATGGCTGAGGGGAAGTCAACTAGGCATACAGCAGTAAAATTAATCAAGAGGACAATGAAACTAGTTGGAAAACTAGTGTTGGGAAGGGACAGAGAGAGTGGGAAACCAAGGGTAACTTGAAGTTGGATAAGTCAATATTCACATCACTGGGTTGTTAGCTGCCCAAGCGAGATATGAGGTGCTGTACCTCCAATTTGCTTTTGGTCTCAATCTGAGAGCGGAGAAGGTCCAGGACAGAAAGGTCAGTGTGGGAATGGGAGGGGGAGTTAAAGTGTTTGGCAACCTACAAATGAGTTCAACAGCGGTTGCTTTATTTAGACAACTGGGCAACCGCATTGACTGTTATTTGAGCCAGGCTCCCTGATGAGCCCAGAGGTTACTACAGTTGTTCTGGCAACAAGGAAGCGAAAGAGAGGCGGTATGGTTTATCTTTGAGGTTTGGATGCTACAGGTCAAATTTAATCGCAATGCCGTGTTTATCATTCAAAAGTACAAGACCCGTTCAATTTATGTCAGAGCAGATTTTTCATTTGCATGAAATAGTTCAATCCATGGCATCCACGCTTTGAAATGTGTGTGAATGGATTAACATTCTCTTGCTATTTTTTGTAACCCTTTTGGGAAGTTTTCAGAAGTTTGAAGAAGGGCAAAATCCGCAATCCAGGTCGGATGAGGAGGTTTGGGAGAGGGTGCAGAAGAGGATCATCAAGATGCTGCTCTTGATTGGAGTGCATGAGCTACACGTTTAATAAACTTGGATTGTTTTCTCTGAACCATGGAGGCTGAGGGGAGACCTGATGGAAGTATATACGATTATGAGAGGCATTGATCAGGTAGGTGGTCAGTCTTTTTTCCCCAGGATGGAAATATGAAAGAGTAGACGGTATAACTTTAAGGTGAAAATGTAAAGTTATTGAAGACCAGTCTCTAAGGTGAGCTAGCCAATTGGATTCAAAATTGGCTTGAAGGAAGAAGTCATAGGGTGCTATGGAGGCTTGATTTTCTGATTGGAGGCCTGTGACTACTGGAGTGCCGCATGGGGTCGTGTTCACTTGTTACCTATATGAACGATTTAGAAGACAATGTAGTTAACATTGGTATTAGTTTATTATTGTCACGTGTACTGAGTGAGATATGGCAATAATTCAGTCAAATTATACTACACATGAGTACAATCAAGTCCTACACAAAAGAGAAAAATACCAAACTGCAGGATATATGTTACAGCATTATAGTATTACAGTTAAGAGAAAACAAGTGTGTGGTGGCCACTATCGGCAGCGGCTCGACTACAGTCCGTCTGTCTTTTAAAAAAAATTTGGCTTGTTAAATGTATGTCACGAGTCTAGTTTTTTTTTTCTTTAGCTGTGTATATGTAGGGGATGGGTGGTGGGGGAAACCGTTAGTCTCTTCCCCGTTCGGGGACCCGACATTTTCCCTGTGTCGTTGTTGGTCTAACATCGTGGAGCCGGCAGCAGCCTCCGCCCGGGACCAACCTAAGGGCTCCAGTCGCAGAGCCTGTGGACCTGACATCGCGGAGCTGGCCGTCTTTGGAACGAGAAGAGCTATGGTGGTGCCGGCTGTGACACGATTTTGGAGCTTCGGAGGCTCCGGCTGCAGGCCTTGTGGACAGGAACATCGGGAGCTCGCAGGTCTCTGGTGGGAGACCGCTTTTCGGAGCTCTTGCAATGGCAACTTCTCTCGCTGGAATCGCAGGGTTTAAAGGACCCGGAGCGGGGCCTAACATCGCCCGACGCGGCTTAAACGGCCACGGGACTTGCCATCCCCCGCCGGGAGCTTTAACATCGGGAGCCCCAGTTCGCCTCGACATTGCAGTTGCAGAACAAAGGGAAGAGATAAGACTTTTGCATTCCATCACAGTGAGATGTTGGAGATTCACTGTGATGGATGTTTGTGTAAACTGTGTTAAGTGTGGGTCTTGGATTTTTTTGTTATGTAAGACTAGAAAATGCAATTTCTTTCAAACCAAGCTGTTTGAATGACAATAAAAGGCATTCTATTCTACTCTATTCAAGGTCACAATGAGGTAGGGAGGACGATCTGGGTGGCACTAGTATATAGGGGAACTTTTCAGTAGTCTAATAGCAGGGAAGGGACCGGTGAAGCTTTTGTATCTTCTGTATGATGGGATGAAAAGGGAATGACCAGGAAGAAAATCGTCCTTAACTATGTTGGCTGCTTTCCTGAGGCACCGTGAGGCATACCTCTTCTACCACTTACCACCTCCTGGCAAGCTGCTGCGGCAGGCTCTTCCCAGCGAGCTGCGGAGTAGCCGATCCCGAGCCCCCGTGGGTCGGACCCCACGGCCAGCGAAGTTGGCGAGGCCGGAGGCCCCACGGCCACTGTAACCGGCGAGGCTGTAGATCAGATGGGTCGGAGCCTGTGGCTGACGGAGCCTGGGTTGGTGGTCGCCGAGGTCGGAGCCCGCGCAACGCAAATCGACGGAGCCATGCGGCTGTGGCCTGCGTCAGCGCCATGGAGGGGTCTGGAGAACAACCGGCAATGATAGTGGACAGGACAGTGCGCGGGTCGACGAGGACGCCGACCAACGGACGAAACAGACCACGTGGCGTGAGAGCGCCGCTGCCGAGGGAAGGAACAAAGGAGGGCCAGGCATCGGGGGACCGCTGTGAGGGACGGGGAAGAACAATGCACAATGGGGACCCGCCGTTGGGTGTGGGGGTGGGGGACAGGAAGATCAAAGGAGAACCTGGCGCGGATACTGTGTATACGTTGTAACTTTGTCAGCGCCCTTATGTGGCGACTATTTTATATTCCATAGTATGCAAGCACAAAATGTCACTGACTTGTCACATGTGACAATGAAGCATTCATTCAAGTGTAGACAGAGTTGATGGTGGGGAGGTTGGGCTGTGTGACGGACTGGCCTACATCTACATCTGTCTGTAATTTCTTATGTTGCCAAACCAAGCTGTAATGCATGCCAATAGGATGCTTTCTTCAGTGCATGTATAGAAGTTGGTAGACGCATTAGAAACATGTCATACCTCCTTAGTCTCCTAAGGAAGTTGAGGCATTGATGTGCTTTCTTGGCCTTGGCGCAAATGTCATTGGTCCAGGATGAACTGTTGGTGATATTTACGCCAAGGAACTTGAAGCTCTTGTTGATTATATTTATACCAAAGAACATATTTGGCAGCGGACCTTATTGTAGCGGCACCTGGTGGTGTATTTGGGTAGTCAAACCCTCGGATTGGTTGCTCCAGTCACGTGGGCGCGGGGGGGCGATATTTGCGCGCTTTTTACCCAGTTTCTTTTATCTAGCCCCACACGTGGAAGTAACATCGCGTTTGTTGGCTGTCTTACCTACCAGAGTTTATTCATTGTTTTACTGTTACAAAATAAAACCCTTTGAATTCACTCACTATCTCGACTCGCCAAACTGGTGACACCGACGCATCCACTCGTATATTGGACGTCAAGAATGCAAGCCGCCGCCGTTCCCGAAGTTCAGCAGAATGCTGTTGGCCTCAAGCTACCCGTGTTCTGGGCCGAACAGCCACAGATTTGGTTTGCCCACGTAGAAGCGCAATTTCATCTCCGCAACATCGTGGTAGACTCACCAAATACTTTCATGTCGTCAGCGCGCTCACACAGGAGACGGCTTCGCGGCTACTGCCGTTCCTACAAAAAGCGGCGCTTGCAAAACACAAAGGCCTCAAAGCCTTCCTCCGCACGTTCGGGCTCAGCCGCAGAGATCGCGCTGCGCCATGATCACACATGGACGGGTTGGGTGATTGCAAGCTGTCAACGCTGATGGCCGAAATGCTCGCCCTGATGGACGGTTGCCGCCCGTGTCTGCTCTTTGAACAGGTGTTCTTAGAGCAGATGCCTGAAGGCATCCGCATCATTTCGCTGACCCCATGCAGCTTGCCGAGAGGCCCACGAACTCTGGCTAGCGAAGCAGCAAGATGGAAGATCCATCAACCAGGTCTCCATGCCAGCGCGCCAGTCGCTTCGGCAGGATCACGTGGACACCCCGCCCATTGCTTCAATCGCAGAGCCACGCGCTGGGGACCAGGGTAAGCACAAATGGTGCTTCTACCACCTCCGCTGGGGTGCTGAGACTCGACGTTTCAGGGAAACGCCTTGGCCGATCGTCTGTAGAGGCCCAAACAACCGCCTCTACGACCGTGACCATCACTCCAGCAGGTGATTCCTCGTTGACTCGGGCTATCGTTAGCATCGTCCCGCCGACCGGACGCGACACCCGTGCTAGTAAGCGGGGCCCTGTGGTCACGGCCGTTAATAGAAGCACCATTCGCACTTACGGCACGTGGTCCCTCTCGCTCTCTTTCGACTCCTGCCCGTATGAGTGGACTTTCATCGTGGCCGGTGTCTGACAACCGCTCCTGGGTACCGAGTTCCTGCGGGCTTTCTGCTTCCTAGTCGATGTGTGGGGTAGGCGCATGATCCTGGCATCGGCCCTCAGCCTCGCGGTACCACGGCTTCCGCCTCCACCCAGCCCACGGCTCAGCGCAGAGGTCGATGGCCCCTATGCCTCCCTTCTCACTGATTTCCCTGAGATCCCCACTCCCCGTTTCAGCATGGCAGCCCCAAGCACGGGTTCGTCCATCACATTCCCACAGTGGGCCCTCCGGCACACGCCCGGGTGCATCGTCTTCCACCGGACAAGCTGCTCATCGCCCAGGAGAAGTTTCAGCTCATGGAAAACATGCGGATCGTCCGGCACTCGGACAGCCCATAGGCATCCCCACTGCACATGGTCCCCAAAGCATCTGGGGGGTGGAGATCATGTGGGGATTATAGGCGTCTGGACGCCATGACAACTGAAGACCGCTACCAGGACTTTTCTGCCCGCCTCGAGGGTGCTGCCTTCTTCTCTAAAGTCAACCTTGTCCGTGGCTATAACCAGACGATGTCCCCAAGCTGCAACAATTACCCCGTTCGGATGGCTACGTATGCCCTTTGCATTGAAGAACGCTGCGCAGACGTTCCAAAGGCTTATGGACAGGGTCAGGAGGGGTCTGCCGTTCGTCTTCATCTACCTCGATGACATGCTGGGATGGCAGACTACCGCACTGCTGTTTCTGGCCACCAGTTGGCTGATGTCCCATGTGGATCCTCGGGCATGATGGTCCTCTGTGATGTCTCCACAGGTCGTCCTCGCTGCATCGTCCCCATATCTTGGCGATTTTTTACTCCATCCACGGTCTGGCCCACCCGTCCATATGGGTGGACAAATTTGTTTGGCACGGTCTCCGCAAGCAGGTGGTGGCCTGGGCCCATGCCTGCCTGCCCTGTCAGACCTCCAAGGTCCAGCGGCATGTGCGGCCTCCGGTGCGGGATTTCGACATTCCTGTGGGCCGCTTCCTGCATATTCACATTGACCTGGTGGGCCCGTTGCCAACATCCCGCGGCGCCACCCATTTACTCACCGTCGTGGATCGATTCACGAGGTAGCCGGAGGCTATCCTGCTCTCAGCCACCTCCGCCGCGTCTTGCGCTCGGGCCCTGGCGGCCAACTGGATTGCCTGGTTCGGGATCCCGTTGGATATCTCCACCGACCGGGAGACTCAATTCACTTCCTCTTTATGGTCTTTCCTCGCTCAGCTGTACAGAGCGCGGTTACATCACACCACCGCCTACCACCCACAGGCCAAAGGGCTCGTTGAGTGCTTTCACCGCAACCTCAAGTCGGCGTTGAAGGCTCGGCTCACGGGTCCGGACTGGGTGGACGAGTTGCCGTGGGTGCTGCTCGGGATCCGCACCGCCCCCAAGGAAGACTTCTACGCCAAGCTCGTGTACGGCTCGGCCCTGCGGGTGCCTGGGGACTTTCTCCCTGCTGCCCGGGGGTAAGTGGACTCTGCCCCGGCGTTGCTGGCGACCTTCCGAGAGCAGGTGAGCGGGCTCGCTCCAGTGCCCACTTCGCGGCACGGTTTGCCGGCGGTGCACGTGCCGTCGGCTCTGCAGCATTGTATGTTTGTTTTTGTTCACTGAGGTGCTCACAGATCCCCCTTGCAGCGCGTCTATGAGGGGACGTTCCGGGTGTTGCTGTCTAGAGTTGCAACCTTCACTTCGGACATGGGGGGGCCGGGAGGAGTTTGTCTCCGGCTGCCGACTCAAGCCTGCCCATATTTACGTTGACAGCCCGGTGGCGGTCGCGCAGCCCCCATGTAGAGGTCGTCCGCCGGCCGATCCAGCTGCACCTGTTCTGCAAGTTTCCCCCGACCCAGTTGTACCCATTCCTACCACCCCGTTATGGTCTCCTAGCCCTGTTCGGCTAGTCCCTCTAGTTACGCCTGCCCCGCTTCTGCTAACCACGCATTTTGGTCGCTGTGTCCAGGTCCTTGCTAGGTTTCGTACCTCGGGTTCTCAGGTGGGTCCTATAGCGGCACCTGGTGGTGTCTTTGGGTAGTCAAACCCTCGGATTGGCTGCTCCAATCACGTGGGCGTGGGGGGCGATATTCGCGCGCTTTTTACCCAGTTGTTTATTTTTTCTAGCGCTTCACTTGTGGAAGTAACATCACGTTTGTTGGCTGTCTTACCGACCAGAGTTTATTCATTGTTTTACTGTTACAAAATAAAACCCTTTGAATTCACTCACTGTCTCGACTCGCCAAAATATGTTAGATAATTGCTTTCATTCGATTAATGTTTCTGTTTAGTTTAGAAATACAGCACAGAAACAGGCCCTTAGGCACACTGTGGTTGGGGGAGCCGTCCAGTTCGGTATGGTTGCCCTGCCTGCAGCTGTTAGCCTTTTCACTTTATTTATTTTTTAGTATGGTAAAATAGTGTTTTGTTTTGGAGGTCCAGTCTTTTTATGTGGGGGATGGTGGGGGGGAGGGGGAAACTGCTTTTCCTAGTCCCTACCTGGTCTGAGAGGCAGGTTTCCTCCGAGCAGCATCTTCGTCCCGTCCTTGTGAGCTACCATCGGGTCTGGAGCGGCTTTTCCTGAGGGGACCGGCTAGAACCACGGATTCGGTGGCGGCACAACGCTGGAGCACTATCGCAGAGTGGGTGATGCTTTGCCCGGGTCACCTCGCTGGAGCTCTGGTGTGCTGGGTCTGGCGATTGGAACATCGTGGAGCTGCGGGTCTGTGGAGCGGCAGCGCTGACTTTAACATCGCGGAGTCTGGGATCTCTCGCCTAGATCGCCGGTGATGAAGCTCCATCCAGCGCGGCCTGTAGGTTTCCGAAGCCGCGGTCTCCGGTAAGGAAGCGACCGTTCCAGGTATCCTAAGCCACTGAAGCTCTCCCAACGCCGGAGCTCCATCACCCGGCGAGAAGTGCCTGAAACATCGGGCCCCCGTAACGGCGACTGTGGAGGCCTCAATAGGCCCAACTCTGGGTGGACAAGGGGATGGGGACTGAACTTTGTGCCTTTCCATACAGTGGAAACCATTGTGGGGGGATGTTTTTTATGTTTATTGTTAAATTCCTTTATAATATTATGTTGTATTCTTATTAATGTGCTGCAATGGCAACTCGAATTTCACTACACCAATTGGTGTATGACAATAAATGAACCTTTGAGTCTGCGCTGACCAACGACCCCCATAGAATGACACTATCCTGCACACTAGGGCCAATTTTTACAATTTTTACCGAAGCCAATTAATCAACAAATCTTTATATCTTTGGAGTGTGGGAGGAAACCGGGGTTATGGGAAAAACATACAACTCCATGTAGACAGCACCCATAATCAGGATCGAACCAACGTCTCTCACGCTGTAAGGCAGCAACTCTACCGCTGCACCACCATGCCGTTCTTATTAGACATTAAATGTTTATGTTAACATTTATGCAAGTTGTGCACTACATACAACATGTTCAAATTTGAAAAGATAATTATCTTAATGTAACAATGATACAGGCAGTTGCCAGACCAAATTTAAATGAGAACCACATTATGATTTAGTAAAATCACTAGTGCCTGATGTAGACACTACATTTGGCACTAGTACATTAGAAATGCTACACTTGTCGCTTTACCTCCCCCCTTGACTCCATTCAAGGACCCAAGCAGTCATTCCAGGTGCGACAGAGGTTCACCTGCACCTCCTCGAACCTCATCTATTGCATCCGCTACTCTAGATGTCAGCTGATCTACATCGGTGAGACCAAGCATAGACTTGGCAATCGCTTCGCCGAACACCTCCGCTCGGTTCGCAATAACCAACCTGATCTCCCGGTGGCTCAGCACTTCCCCCTCCCATTCCGAATTTGATCTTTCTGTCCTGGGCCTCCTCCACAGCCAGAGTGAGGACCACCGGAAATTGGATGAGCAGCACCTCATATTTCGCTTGAGCAGTTTGTATCCCAGCGGTATGAACATTGACTTCTCTAATTTCAGGTAGTCCCAACTGTCTCCTCCCCTTCTCAGCTCTCCCTCAGCCCACTGGCTCCACCCCACCCCACCCTCGCATCTGTCTGAAGAAGGATTTCGGCCCGAAACGTTGCCTATTTCCTTCGTTCCATTGACGTTGCTGCACCCGCTAAGTTTCTCCAGCATTTTTGTCTACTGTAGACACTTTAGAGATGTTTAGTAATGTCATAAATTTTAAAAATTGCAGTTGAGGAAAGCAAATGAGCTGAGTAAATATGCTTTTGATTAAGATTATAATTGTGTTTTATTTATCTATTTATAAAACAAACGTTAGTTTATTATGTAAATAATTATCTGAAAGGGACAAGTTAATACACATGGATATTTGTACAGATTTTTTTTTTCTTTTTTGAAAAATAGGCACCCCATCCACAACCATTCACTCAGTTGACCACTAAAGCATAGAAGCAGCAGCTTGTACAATCTACAGATATATTTGCGACTCACCAAAGCAACTTAGACAGCTCCTTCCAAACCCAAGACCTCTACCAGCAAGATGAAGAAGGGCAGCACAGGTATGTGAACACTACCACATGGAAGCTGACCTCCAAGCCTCACTATCCTGAGTTGGAAGCACTTCACCATTCCTTCACCCTCTTCCTAACAGCATTGTAGGTATAGGATTGCAGTGGTTGACGAAAGCAGCTCACAAAATAAATTCTACAAGTGTATTGACTAAAAGGGAGGCTATAGAAAGAATAGGTTCCCTTAAAGATCAGCATGGATTTCTTTGTGTAGAGCTACTAGACATGGGGACAACATTACATGAATATTTCTCATCTGTTGTTTTACTGAGGAGAATATCATGGAAGCTAGGGAAATGAGGTATGGGTATTGTGATGTCTTGGATCATACACAAATTACCAAAGAGGTGGTGTTGATGGTTTAAAGCACAGTAACGTGGATAAATCCCCATGGCCTGACCAAGTGCATCCTCGCTGAAGAGGGCCGGGCCTTGAGAGGGACATCGGGTCACAGGAAGAAGCGACGGTTGCAACAGGCCTTTGTGTCTGGCTGGAGCTGGAGATGGAGATCGGGGGGTTAGTGACATAGATTATGGTGACGGATATAACAGCCCATACCTTTAGCCCAGCATGGCCTCGTCGGAAGGTGATGCCTGGCGATATCGTTAGACATATGGCATCAAGCACGGATCTCTCTACAGAGCAAAAAAGAAGAAAATGTTTTGCTTTTCTAAGAGTTCTACAGCATTCATAGTGACGCTGATTAAAGATACTCACCCGTTATTGCTGCAAAACTGGAGTTTTGACACGCTTCTCGTCCCCCAAAGCAGAAGAAACTCACACGGTAAGTGATTTTTGAATTCCGCAATCTTTTAAGACAGCAAGTGCGCATCAGTCCATTTAAATCCATGAGGGATTGCACAACAAAGGTGCATGACGGTATCTGACCAATCGTCGGGACAAGACATTTATGGAAAAAAAGGTATTGTTTTGTTTATTTTATTAGAAGTTAATACAGCACAAAACAGTACAGTGGAACCTAATTTTATTTGCCAACTATGTAATACCGTAATCCATTCTATGTACAACCTCTAGTTTTATGTTATGAGAAGGAAGTAAGCAAGACAAGAAAAAGAAAACAATAGAAAGAGGAAAAAGTGGAAAAATAGATGGTAGAGAGTAGAAAAACGTGAAGTGTGTATATAAAAAATAAAAAAGAAAGAGAGAAAGTGGAAAGTAGAAATAGAAGAGAAGGCCCCTTAAAAGAGAATTTTTCAAATCTGTATTCGGAAATGTAGATCTATCCGCGTCATGAACTGAAATCAGCAATCTTTACGGTAACGCTGCATCACATGATTCCAAAAAGTCGATGAAAGGAGACCAACTCCTTAAGAATTGGTCATATTTATCTATTAGTCGGAGTCTCATTTCTTCAAGGCGTGCTATGTCCATCATATTCCTAATCCACATTTTAACAGTTGGTATGGTTGTATTTTTCCAAAAGTTAAGTATCAATTTCTTTCCAATTATTAACCCATAATTAAAAAAAACATTTTGATCTTTATTTAAATTGGTATCTTCTCCTATTATTCCAAATATAATCCATTCCGTTTTGGGTTCTATTCTTGACTTGAAAAGCTTTGTAAATATATCAAATATATCACTCCAAAATGTATTCAACTTTGTACATCCTACAAATGAATGTGTTATATTAGCGTTTTGAAACAAACATTTATCGCATCTGGGAGAGACGTTTGGATAAAATTTATTCAACCTCGCTTTTGAATAATATAGTCTATGTAATAATTTGAATTGGATTAAATTATGTCTTGCATTAATAGAACAGTTATGTGTGTTCATCAAATACTTTTCCCATCTATCCTTCGAGATCTTTATCATTAGCTCATGTTCCCAATCTTCCCTTAATGCTTCTGTTGAGGGTGATTCTCTATTTAATATATTATTATAAAAGTATGATATTAATTTTTGTGAATCAGCCTTAATATTCATTGCTTCTTCTAAAGGGTCTAAAAATATAGTTTGAAATCTATGTGTATATTTCTTCATAAAGTCACATACCTGTATATATTTAAAATATTGATTATCCTTCAATTTTAATTTTATAATGATAAGTTTGCCCACTTCATACATATCCCCTACTTTCCTAATCCCCAGTCTATCCCATTGTTGATATGTGTTGTCGATGAGAGAAGGTTTGAATACGGGGTTGTTCAATAGTGGGGTTAGTACTGATAAATTATTTAATTTCAAGGATATTTTTATTTGTTTCCAAATTCTTATTATATTGTGAATAATTAGGTTCTTCTTATATATTATACTATTCAATTTTATCGGTGAGAGCAGGATCGTTCCTATATCGTGCGGATAGCACTCCTCTTTCTCCATTCTTATCCACTCCAACTGCTGAGTGGAACTATCCAGCCAGTACATTATGTTCTTAATATGCACTGCCCAGTAGTAATACATAAAGTTAGGTAATGATAAACCCCAACTTCTTTAGATTTGCACAAATGCTTTCGTTGAATTCTATGTGTTCTGTAGTCCCATATAAAATTAGTGATAGTGGAATCTAGTTTTTTGAAAAAATATTTTGGAATATATATTGGGATCACTTGAAACAAATATATTAATTGTGGTAAGAAAGTCATTTTTATAGCGTTAATTCTACCTATCAATGAGAGCGGAAGCGTTTTCCAAAATTTAATCGTATCATTCAGTTTATTTAATAGTGGTATAAAATTGGCACTAAATAATGATTTGTGTCTTCTCGTAATTTGAATACCCAGATACTTGAATTTTTCTGTTGCAATTTTGAAGGGGAATTTTAGTAAGTGTCTCGAATCCTGTGGTTTTAAAGACATAATTTCGCTTTTATTCCAATTTATTCTATATCCTGAAAAAGAGCCGAATTCCTCAATTAGTGTTAATAAGGTGGGTATACTCGTTTGTGTATTAGTAATCTATAAAAGGATATCATCAGCATATAATGAAATTTTATTCTTTGAGTCCTTGGTGTTATATCCGTGAATATTCGGGTGATTTCTAATCCTTTCGGCCAGCGGTTCTATCATAAGGGCAAATAGCAATGGTGATAAGGCACACCCTTGCCTATTACCCCTTGATAAGTAAAAATTTGGAGATAGCGTATTGTTAGTTAATATTCTTGCCGTAGGTCTATCGTAAAGTAGTTTAATCCATCTAATAAAATTCTCTCCCGTATTAAATTTTTGGAGTACCTTGTATAAATACTGCCATTCTACTTGATCAAATGCCTTCTCTGCATCCAGCGTGACAACTGAAATATCTTCATTGTCCTCATTATGAGAGTACATTATATTGAAAAGCCTTCTCAAATTATTAAATGATTGTCTTTTGGGTATAAATCCCGTTTGATCCGTATTTATTAAATTGTTAATATAATTATTTAGCCTTCTAGCTAGAATCTTTGCTAAAATTTTCTGATCCGTATTTAGAAGTGAAATAGCTCTATAAGAACCCGGTTCATCTAAATCTTTATCTTTTTTTTGGTATAAGCGTTATTGTTGCTTCTGCTAGGGTTTCTGGTAGTTTATTTTCAGTATAAGCCTGCATGTATAAATTGAATAATCTTGGTACGATTGACTCCTGAAATCTTTTATAAAATTCATTACTAAAACCGTCTGGTCCTGGGGTCTTCCCATTTTTCAGTGAGTTTATTATTTGTTTTATTTCTTCACTAGTAATCCGTGCTCCTAATTGCTCTTGTTCTAAACTATCCAATTTTGGGAGCTTGCAATTATCTAAAAAATTTGTAATTTTACTTACATCGGTCTTTATTTTAGATGTATATAAATTTGATAAAATTGGGCAAACCTCTTATTTATATCCTTAGACAATGTTAGAAACTCACCCTTATCCGATTTAATTTTGGTAATAGTTTTTTCCTTTTCTCGTTGCTTCAGTTGCCTCGCAAGTAGTTTATGTGGCTTATCCCCAAATTCGAAGTGTGCTTGTTTTGTAATTTGGAATAATCTTATTAATCTAGCCGATAGTATTCTATTGACTTTATATTTCAATAAAGTTATCTTATTATGTTTATTTATGGTTGGGTCAGTTGCATTGTCCAGTTCTAGTAATTTTATTTTCTGTTCTATCCGCTGAAGTTCTCTTTTATTTTCCTTATTTTGAAAACTTTGGTAAGAGATTATGACACCGCGAATATATGCCTTGAAGGTTTCCCATAATAGCGGTGCAGAAATACCCGGCGTGTCATTTATTTCGAAAAAAAGTTTTGTTCGTTCTTTTATATACTCATAACCCTGCGGGTTATTTAATATGTGTGCATTGAACCTCCAAAAAGGTTTTATACTCGGCATTCCCTCAATTTTAAGTATAAAAGTCAATGGTGAGTGATCAGAAATAATACTATTATGATATGATGGTTTATTCGTATACGGGATCAATTTTGTGTCCAATAAGAAATAGTCAATTCGCGAATAAGTTTTGTGAACTGATGAATATAATGAGTATTCCCTACCACTTGGATTTGCTATTCTCCAAACATCAGCTATGTTATTATTTTTTATATAAGTATTTAAAAATTCACAGGTCTTAGTTTTAACAAGACGCTTCCCTAGCTTTATTGATTTATCTAACTATGGGTCTATAACACAGTTGAAATCTCCCCCCATTATTATATTTTGAAAATTATGCTCTGCGATTAAATCTATTATTTTCCTAAAAAATTGTGGGTTATCAAAATTAGGCGCGTAAATATTTATCATAGTTAATGGTGTATTGTAAATTTCTCCCGTGACTATAACATATCTTCCCTCTTTATCAGATATAGATTTCTTTAATTTAAAAGGTATGATCTATAATTTTATCAAGAATAGAGGAATATTTTTAAAGGTGAAAAATATTTAAGTCATTAATATGTACCGTTTAAAAGTTTTTTCATTTCAGATAGATCCCCCATTAAATAAATATGCTGACTGGAATTTTTAGAAGTAACCATCGGGACATGTGATTTTCCGGGAGTGGGGTGGGGGCACCGAACATTGGGAAAAAATTAAAAAACAATTCTTTATTCATCTGGGGTTTAATCTTTATTTATCAGGATTATGTTTATTAACCCGATGTTGGGGAAGTCCAGGTCACAGTTTAAGGGGTCACAGTTTAAGGATAAGACGGAAGACTTTTAGGACCGAGATGAGGAAATCATTTTTTACACAGAGGGTGATGAATCTGTGGAATTCTCTGCCACAGAAGGTAGTTGAGGCCAGTTCATTGGCTATATTTAAGAGGGAGTTAGATGTGGCCCTTGTGGCTAAAGGGACCAGGAGGTATTGAGAGAAGGCAGGGATGGGATACTGAGTTGGATGATCAGCCATGATCATATCAAATGGCGGTGCAGGCTTGAAGGGCCGAATGGCCTACTCCTGCACCTATTTTCTATGTTTCTTTGTTGACAATACAAAAAAAGTAGAAGGTAGTTGAGGCCAGTTCATTGGCTATATTTAAGAGGGAGTTAGATGTGGCCCTTGTGGCTAAAGGGACCAGGAGGTATTGAGAGAAGGCAGGGATGGGATACTGAGTTGGATGATCAGCCATGATCATATCAAATGGCGGTGCAGGCTCGAAGGGCCGAATGGCCTACTCCTGCACCTATTTTCTATGTTTCTTTGTTGACAATACAAAAAAAGTAGAAGGTAGTTGAGGCCAGTTCATTGGCTATATTTAAGAGGGAGTTAGATGTGGCCCTTGTGGCTAAAGGGACCAGGAGGTATTGAGAGAAGGCAGGGATGGGATACTGAGTTGGATGATGAGCCATGATCATATCAAATGGCGGTGCAGGCTCAAAGGGCCGAATGGCCTACTGCACCTATTTTCTATGTTTCTTTGTTAACAATACAAAAAAAGTAGAAATGGGATAGAATTATGTATTTTCATTATATACAACATCAAATTAGCGGGACACCAAAGTAGACAGTTACTGAAGAATCACCCAGAAATATGAGTATCTGGAATTGCTCTTCATTGGAAAAGTTTCTAAAGTAATCAAACATGCAATCAGCAAACTCCAAATGTATATATTATCTTTCTTTCTTGTCGAATTTATGTAGGAAGAACAATAAGTAAGTTAATACTTTTTATGCGATCTGCGTTTCTTAAAGCATGCACAGATGATGCGACTTTGTGTAATGGGAATTATCCAGACCATGATACCGACCATGTTCTAGTAAACGCAATCAATTCAATAATTCAATCAATCAAAGGGTTAAACTCCATTAGCTGAAATGGATCTGAATTAAATGCAGTGCTATTAAATTACTCTTTTTAAAATTGAATGAATTTATAAAATATGAATGGATATTGAGAAAGATCTGTCAGCTGCATCATACGTGGAATTGAGGCTTAATTTCCACTGAAGTTGCAGCTGTCTACGTGTGATTACTTAATTTAGGTAAACGTTTTAAATCGAACGTCCCATCCATGATTTTTGGGAATATCTGACTAAGTATAGGCATGTTGAAAAAGGCAGAAAAACAACACCAGTATGTCAGACCATTTATTTGAAATGCTGATTGTCCATGTGAGCTTTCAGTATTTAAGTATTTTCAGGTTTTTAATTACTCTTTGTTTAAAGAAAGCTTGCGCTCTTCTTTTTCTCTACTCATTCTGAAATTAGTGAAAACAAGACATTTATAGTGGAGATTAAACTTTGTTTTTAACACAAACAACATAGGACAGTACAGCACAGTTATGGGTCCTTCAGCCAACAATAATTGTGCTGAACATGATGCCCAGCTGAACTGAGACCAAAGAGATAAAATTCTGAGCACTTGTAATACGTCAATTTCTCTAGTGCATTAAAAATCCATCAATTAATCATTCTAGTTAAATTAGAAAGGTTATCAATATGTTTGACAGTAGTTTTCCACTGATGGCCATGTCATTTTAGTTATAATTTACAGCAATTGGTCTTTGTCCAGGCCAATGTACCATCAGCATCTGAATACACCAGAGGTACTGGTGCCAAAATGAAAATGGTTGAGAGGTTCAAGTTTCTTGGTGTAAATATTACCAACTATCGCCACAGCCTAGAAGCCAAGGAAAACATTTGGCCTGTCTTCAATAACTCTTACAAACATCTACAGATGCACCATAGAAAACATACTGCTGGATTGCATCACAGCTTGGTTTGGGAACCACAACAATTGCAGAGTCGTGGATGCAGCCTAGTTCATCACACAGACCAGACTCCCCACCGTTGACCGGTGGCCACTAACGTCCATGGTGATGAAGTGGTTTGAGAAGTTGTTTATAGCGCATATCAACTCCTCAACAAGAACCTAGACCGACTACAATTTGCACCTCCACAACAGGTCAACATAGGACCAAGCGTAGGCTTGGCGATCGTTTTGCCGAACACCCCCGCACGGTCTGCAACCTGATTTCCCTGTGGCTCAGCACTTCAACTTCCCCTCCCATTCCAAATCTGATCTTTCTGTCCTGGGCCTCCTCCATGGCCAGAGTGAGCACCACTGGAAATTGGAGTAGCAGAACCTTGGGCAGTTTGCACCCTAGCGGTATGAAAATTGACTTCTCCAATTTCTGGTAGCCCTTGCCATCTCCTTCCCTTCTCAGCTCTCCCTCAGCCCTCTGGCTCCTCCTCCTCCTTTCTCCTTTCTTCTCCCCCCCGGTTGCAGGGATTCTCCCCCTCTACATCGGGTACCTGGGGTGGCGGGTAGTGTACCAAGCAGTCCCTTACAACCTGTTTCTCTCACTGTTCACAGACTCGCAAGCTGCCTGCCACTTTTGTGGGCTGGAAGAGACTGTGTACCACGTGTATATGGAGTGTGTTAGTTTGCAGCCCCTGTTCCATTATCTAAAGGGGCTGCTCCTTGCCTTTTGGCTGCACTTCTCACCCGCCATCCTCATCTTCTGACACCCTGTGCGTAGGGGAGAGGGTAGGGCCGAGGATGCCCTGGTTGAGTTGCTCCTGGGCCTGGCCAAGCTGGCCATCCGCAAGCCACGGCGCCAGGCGGAAGAGGGCTCTGCCCAAGCCGTCTGCCTGCCCCTTTTCCGGGTTTACATCCGTGCTCGGGTGGTGTTTGAGAGGGATTACGTGCTGTCCATGCAGGGGGATTTCCGGGACTGCTGGGCACCGCGGGAGGGTTGAATACATCCTTGACAAGGAATGTAACATAGTTGTATAGTAGTTTATTTAGTGTATTTGTTTGTCCTATGTTATGGTGGTGGGTCCTGTTTTGTTTTTATTATATTGTAAATATAATTTTTAATAATTGAATCATTTTTTTGATTAAAAAAAAAACTAGTTACCAAGCTCACATAACTGTGTTTCTGTGCATCCCCCTGCAACTAGGTGGTACGGTCTTACAGCACCAGAGACCCAGGTTCCATCCCGACTATGGGTGCTTGTCTGTACAGAGTCCTAACGTTGTGTGGGTTTTCTCCATGAACGTCGGTTTCCTCCCACACTCCAGAAGACGTACAGGTTTGTAGGTTACTTGATTTGATATAAATGTTTTACAAAATTGTCCCTAGAGTAGGATAGTGTGTTAATATGCGGGGATCGCCGGTCGGTGCGGACTCGGTGGGCCAAAGGGCCTGTATCTAAACTAAACTGGTCTCTAGACTTCCTCATCAACAGAACACAATCTGTACAAATTGGCAGCAATGCTTCCTCCCCAATAACCATCAGCACAGGAGCACATCAAGGCTGCATGCTCACCTCCCTGCTATATATTCATGACTCTGTAGTCAGACGCAGTTGCAACTCCATATTCAAATTCACCAACGGCACCACCGTTGTTGGATGAATTATAGATGACAATGAGTCAGTGTAGAAGGAGATCGATCGACTGACCAAATGGTGCCAGAACAACAACCTGCTCTAAACGTCAATAAAACCAAGGAATTGATCGTTGAGGTCAAGGATCCACAAACCTGCCTTCATCGACAGAAAGGTGGTGAGGAGAGTCAAAAACTTCAAATTCCTGGGCGTGCATATCTCTGGACAGCTGTCCTCGACCCAGCATATTGATGCAATCATAAAGAAAGCCCATCAACACCTCTACTTCCTTAGAAGATTGAGGAACTGCACTAGGGGCGCTGCACTGGCAGCAGCCTCTGCCTACAGCCTGTCTGTTATTTCTGTCCTTTTTATTATTTTTAGTTAGTCCAAAGTGTTGTGTTGGGGGAAACTTTTACTTTTCTATGTGGGGGAGGGGGGCAGGGTAAGGGGGAAACCGTTTCTCAGTCTCTTCCTGGCGGGGACGCGACTATTTCTCTGAGTTCGGTCCTTGCCCCCCACCTCGCTGCCTACCAGCTGGATCGGAGCGGCCTTTCCTGCCGGGGACCAGGAACCGGACCAGGGCTGCTACAGCGGCGGCGCAGCGCTGGAGTCACCGCGGAGGGGGCGATACCTACCTGGGTCGCAGTTGGAGCTCCGGAGCGTTGGGCCGTTGCTCCAACATCGTGGAGCTCTGGTGCGGAGAGCTTCCAACGCGGGCGGCGCTGAACGGCATCGTGGAGTCCTGGGGCGCCTTGCAGAGGGTCTCCAGCAGCAGTCCACCCGGCGCGGCCTGCGAACTTTGGGAGCCGCAGACTCCGGTAGGAGGGGGCCGAATCTGTGTCCACGCCGCTGAGGACGTCACGCAGCCCCGACGTCGGACTTTTAACACCCCGGCGTGCGGTCCTGAACATCGGGCCGCCCGTAGTGGCAACTGCGGAGGACTTGGGGAGGCCCTGACCACGGGGAATAGTGGAGGAAGAAGACTGACTTTGGTGCCTTCCCACACAGTGGGGAACTTTGATTCTGCTGTGTGGGGATGTTTTATGTCAAACCCTATAGTGTGTTGTGTCCTGTTGATTTTTATTGTATGGCTGTATGGAAATTCATTTCACTGTGCCATCAGACACACGTGACAATTAAATCTATCTTGAATCTTGAAATTTGGTATTCTTATTTTTATTTGCATATCGATATAACTAAAAGTCTAATCTTGACCACTTCCTGTCTGCACTCTATATTGATTTTAGAAAAAACACTACCATATATCGCTATGATTTTTGGCCATCTTACTCAGAGTCCGCAGCCCCGAGGATTTTTCCGATCATGAAAAATGTAAAAGTTATGAATGTTTAAAAAATCTTGAGATCAGCTAATTGGTCCTCTCGCATGTCAATCACCATGCTGAAGGTAACGCCCCTTCAGGGGGAGGAGGGGCTGGGGGAAGGACTATAAAACCCTGCATGTGAGTCAGTCACTCTGGAAGATCGCAAGGGAGAGACTACAACTGTGATTCTAAGCTGTGAATCAACTGAACTGTGAGTCTGCAATGTACTTGCAATAAATAATTTGTTAGCCCTCAATGAAAATGCAATGAGTTGTTTAGCCTGCCCTGCCTGTGCTTGAAACTGCAATGCAAAATTGGAAATGAAATGACCATGCAATGAGTTGTTTGTCCTGCTCTGTGCTTGAAATGGAAATGGAATTGAAATTGAAATGAGTTGTTGGCCTGCCCTGTGCTTGAAATGGAAATTTAATTGAAATTGAAATGAGGTGTTGGCCTGCCCTGTGCTTGAAATGGAAAGGAAATTGAAATTGAAATTGAAATGAGGTGTTGGCCTGCCCTGCGCTTGAAATGGAAAATAAATTGAAATTGAATTTTAAATGAGGTGTTGGCCTTCCCTGTGCTTGAAATGGAAAGGAAATTGAAATTTTAATGAGGTGTTGGCCTGCCCTGTGCTTGAAATAGAAACATAGAACATAGTAAATTGGTGCAGGAGTAGGCCATTCGGCCCTTCGAGCCTGCACCGCCATTCAATATGATCATGGCTGATCATCCAACTCAGTATCCTGTACCTGCCTTCTCTGCATACCCCCTGATCCCTTTAGCCACAAGGGCCACATCTAACTCCCTCTTAAATATAGCCAATGAACTGGTCTCATCTACCTTCTGTGGCAGAGAATTCCAGAGATTCACCACTCTCTGTGTGAAAAATGTTTTCCTCATCTCGGTCCTGAAAGATTTCCCCCTTATCCTTAAACTGTGACCCCTTGTTCTGGACTTCCCCAACATCGGGAACAATCTTCCTGCATCTAGCCTGTCCAACCCCTTAAGAATTTTGTAAGTTTCTATAAGATTCAATCTTCTAAATTCTAGCGAGTACAAACCAAGTCTATCCAGTCTTTCTTCATATGAAAGTCCTGACATCCCAGGAATCAGTCTGGTGAAACTTCTCTGTACTCCCTCTATGGCAAGAATGTCCTTCCTCAGATTAGGAGATCAAAACTGTATGCAATACTCCAGGTGTGGTCTCACCAGGACCCTGTACAATTGCAGTAGAACCTCCCTGCTCCTATACTCAAATCCTATACTTAAATGGAAAGGAAATTGAAATTGAAATGAGTTGTTAGCCTGCCCTGTGCTTGAAATGGAAAGGACATTTAAATTTAAATGAGGTGTTGGCCTGCCCTGTGCTTGAAATGGAAAGGAAATTTAAATGATGTGTTGGTCTGCCCTGTGCTTGAAATTGAAAGGAAATTGAAATTTAAATGAATGTTGGCCTGCCCTCTGCTTGAAATGGAAAATAAATTGAAATTGAAATGAGGTGTTGGACTGTGCTTGAAATTTAAATTTAACTTTAAATGAGGTGTTGGCCTGCCCTGTGCTGGAAATGGAAAGGAAATTGAAACTTAAATTTAAATAAGGTGTTGTCCTGCCCTGTGCTTGAAATGGAAAGGAAATTTAAATTTAAATTTCAATGAGGTGTTGGAAATCAAGAATCATCATCTTACTATCTGAAAGAATCTGTCGACCTGCACTTTAAAAATGTCAATTAACATGGCCTCTACAGCTGTTTGAGGCAACAGGTTGGCCGACCACGGCACCGGCGGCTCAGCTGGACGGGCAGCATCCCCGGAGAAAAGGATTAGTGACGTTTCGGGTCAAGACCCTTCTCCGGAGATGTTCCCTGCCCCACCGCGGTTTTCCATGTGCATCCTCGCCGATGGCCACCACTCGGCCCCTGCCGCCACCAAATCTCTCTGTCTGA
This sequence comes from Leucoraja erinaceus, assembly GCF_028641065.1. NCBI lineage: Eukaryota > Metazoa > Chordata > Chondrichthyes > Rajiformes > Rajidae > Leucoraja > Leucoraja erinaceus. The sequence goes on along the minus strand of NC_073386.1, from coordinate 56,046,276 downwards.
ATGGCCTATTCCTGCACCTATTGTCTATAGTTTGTTCCCTGTGATAGAGATGGAATATTAACTGACATCTACTATAAAGTAGACAACTATAATGACAGAGCGATCAAGATTACTAATCAAGTCATGAGTGTTTTATTGTCATACTAGACCAAGTGGGACCCTTTGGGTCCCATCCCCTCAATGCGCAGTTGCGGGGGGGTGGGGCGGCCTGCGGCGTCACACACACACTAACCACTTCTCTCCCACACGGGGGGGGGGGTGAGAGGGGGGGGGGGGGGGGGAGGGGGGAGGGAGTGTGGGAGAAGGGGCATGGGGGAGAGGGGGAGATGGGGGGGAGGGGGAGAGAGGAGGAGGGGAGAGAGGAGGAGGAGGGGAGAGAGAGGAGGAGGGGGGGGATGAGTAGGGGAGCCAGGTGGGCGAGTGGGCTGCGTGCGAGCGAGCAGCGGGCCCTTGGCAAGCAGGCTGCGGGGCCCACAGTGAGCAGGCTGACTGGCCTAAGGTGAGTCGGCTGTGGGGCTAATGGCGAGCGGGCTGCTGGGTCCATATCGAGCAGGCTGCTGGGTACACGGCGAGCGGGCTGTTGGGCCCATGGTGAGCGGGCAGGGCCACGGCGAGCAGGGGACGATAAAAGGTCTGTGAGTTGAGGGGGGGTTGATGTCACTCGCAGCGCATGGCAAACAGTGCAGAGCAGGCTGCACGTGGAAACAGTGCACACAGACTGCGCGAGCAGGCCCATTGTGACGTCATCAGCTCGTTTGTTTTCTAGGTTATTTGAAATTATTGGACATTTTCATAAATAACTCAAGAAATAAAGATTGACATTTTCAGGTAAGCCGATTTTTGACTTCACAGGATAAAACTCTACAGGAATATGTAAACATTTTACCATCATAGAGTCGTTTTTTTCGAGCAGTATGATTTAATACACACACACACACACACACACACACACACACACACCCACACCCACACCCACACCCACACCCAAGATCAGACGTTTAGACGTTTAATAGTTACTGGACCAAGGGGGGCCCAGTGGGGTGGGGGGGGGAGGGGGGGGGGGCGGCCTGCGGTGTCACACACACACTAACCACCCCCCACACACACAGGGGGTGGGTGAGAGGGAGGAGGGTGGAGAGCGTGGGTAAAGGAAGGGGGAGGGAGATAGAAGGGGAGGGGAAGAGAGGAGGGGGGGGGGGGGGGGGATAGAGGGGAGAGAGGAAGGAGGTGGAGAGAGCAGGTGTAGATGTGGAGGGGGGAGAGTAGAGGGGACAGAGGAGGGGGGAGAGGAGGGCGTAGAGAGGAGGGGGGAGAGGGGGAGGGAGGAGAGGGAGGGGAAGAAGATGGGGAGCGGGGGGAGAGGAGGGGTGAGCGGGCTGCGGGCGGCTGCTGTGGGGTCAAAAGGACTGCAAGTCGAGGTGGGGTGACGAGAGGGGGGTATAGGAAGGGGGGGATGGAGGGGGCAGAGGGGGGAGGGGGGGGCAGAGAGGGGGCGAGAGAGGGGGGGGGAGAGAGAGGAGAGGGGGTGTATAGGGGGAGAGAGTACAGAGGAGGGGGAGAGGAGGGAGGGGGTATAGCGAGGGGGGCGGAGAGGGGAGGAGGAGGCAGAGGAGATGGGGAGGGGGGCATGGGCTACGGAGAGGGGCTGCGAGCAAGTTGGCTGTGGGGCCCACGGCGAGCGGGCTACGGGCTTCTGGGCCCACGGGAGCGGGCTGGGCCCACGGCAAGTTGGCTGTGGGGCCAAGCGGGCTCCACCACGACAAGCGGGCGCTGGGCCCAGGCGGGTTGCTGGGCCCCACGGCCAAGCGGGCTGCTGGCGAGCGGGCTGCTGGGCCCACGGCGAGCGGGCTGCTGGGCCCACGCCGAGCGGGCTGCGAGGCCCACGACAAGCGGGCTGCTGGGCCCACGGCGAGCGGGCTGCTGGGCCCACGGCGAGCGGGCTGCAGGAAGGATATGGAAGCTTTGGAGAAGGTGCAGAAGAGGTTTACCCAAATGATGCCTGGATTAAACGGTATTAGTTATAAGGAGAGTTTGGACAAACTTGGATTGGTGTCTCTGGAGTATCGGGGGCTATGGGTTGACCTGATAGAGTATACAAAATTATGAGATAGGGAGGACATTCAGAAAGTATTTTCCAGGGTCAAAGAATGACTTTAAGATGAAAGGCATAAAGTTTAAAGATGTGCAGGGCAAGATTTTTACACAAAGTGTGATGGCTGCTTGGAATGCGATGCTATGGTTAGTGGTTAAGGCAGATACGTCAGTCTTGTTTTTTGGGGGGTTTTTGGTCAAGACCTTTATTCAGACTGAAATTATGGAATCGGGTAGAGAGAAAAAAATAGAGAGATAAACTGAGAAAAGGATTAAGAGTCTGTGAGAAAACAACATACACTCTTTTTTTTTCCTAATGTATATTGACATGTTACAGTTCATATACAGCTTCTTATTATTATTTTTTTATTTTAACAATAAAAAGGAGACAGAAAAAGAATAGAAAAGCAATAGAGAAGTGTGTGATATCAGAAAGTGAGAAAAGGAAAATGAGAAAAGAAAGAAAATGAAGAGAAAAGAAGCAGAGGTAGAAAGCAGACGAATAAAGGAGAGATAGCTATTTGTTATTCTTGACCACCATTCACCCAGTCCTGAAACGGATAATTTCCATGTTTGTGTTGCACCATATGCTTGTAAGAAGTCGACAAATGGAGACCAAATCCTTAGGAATTGGTCTACTTTATCTGTTAGGAGGAATCGCATTTCTTAAAGATGTAAGGTTTCCAACCTGTTTGAAATCCACATTTTAAGCGTTGGTATCGATGTATTTTTCCAAAATGTCAGTATAAGTTTTTTTGCCGTTATTAAACCATAATTAAGGAAAGATTTTTGAAACATATTCAGTTTATTCTCGTCTTCCAGTAAATCAAATATAACCACTTCAGTGTTGGGATCAAGTTTTATCTTAAATAATTTTGTGAAAATTTCAAAAATATCACTCCAAAATTTGTGTAATTTATACAAGAAACAAAAGTGTGTTATAGTGGCATTCTGAGATAAACATTTATCACAAATGGGGGAAGTATTTGGGTAGAATTTGTGCAATCTAGTTTTTGAATAATATAATCTGTGGTCAGTCGTGTTTAAGTGACTTTGATATGGATACCTGGATGTGCATGGAAAGAAGGGGTATAGATAATGTGGTGGCAGATCAAATTAGTTTAGCAACATCATGTACGACACAGACTGTTCCTGTGCTGTACTTTTCTGTGTTCTGTGTAACCAGATCCTTTCATAGACTTCCTTCTTTCCAAACCCTCCCACCATTATTGCCAGCAGATAGGTGGAGCAAATTGCAAAGGCTTAGGGATGAAATGGAGACAAAAATGTGTCGGGTAAGGAAAGAAGTGGAGTAAAATGTATAGCAGGAGGAAGTAATATGATTGGAAGGGGAAATGGATGAGTCGAAGGAGAGCAATAAAAGAAAAATGTGGCTCGGGGTGGTACATGAGCGTGTCGAAGAAGGGAAAGGAGCAGGTGACTGAGATGGTGGGAGAAATGTGTGCACCTGGGTGGGAAATTGGAGACTTCAATGTGCAAGTGGGGACCACTGATCAGAGGAAAACGGTTAATAAAAAAGTAAATGAATGCGAGTTTATAAGTTAAAGGAGAAGAATTAGGCCATTCGGCCAATCGAGTCTACTCCACAATTCATTCATGACAGATTTCTGCCTCCTAATTCCATTTTCTTGCCTTTTTCGCAGTTAATAACAAAATTATAAATATAGTTTAATGTATTGCTCTGTGATGTTTAAATATTTATATTAATTAGGATGTTGATCTGTGAATTTTGCAATATTAATCCATGTATGGGATTCAAATTCCAATCTAAGTAATTCTTCTAATGTTACCATAGAAAACCTAGAGCAAAATTAACTAGCATCACCAGTACTGAGAAATTGAGGTTATTTCTTATGAATAACTGATTAATTAGAAGAACAAAGCATCCTTTAACAGTTTTAAAGTGAGAACAAGAACTGGATAGGAAGAGGGGTGGTTGTGCATACATTTTTGAAGGTGGCAGGACAGGTGAGCAAAACAAAACTTAAGAGTTTGTTCCTGAATAAAATTCTAGATCCATTTCTAAGGAACAAACTTTAGGAAGGCTTTGGAGGGAATTTTATAGGAATTTACAAGCATAGTTCCAGGGATGAGGCATTAGATTTTAGTGTATAAACCACACACTCAAAGCTAATGCCTCATCGCCGGAACCATGCTTGTAAATCTCTATAAAATGTCCACCAAAGCCTCCCTAAAGCTTAGTTCTCACTTTAAAACTGTTAAAGGATGTTTTTTCTTCAAATTAATTAGTTTATCTGACTGTACCTTTCTGTTTCAAATTTTTTTTGCTCTTATCTCGTGCCAGTATTAAACGAATTGTTGCCTTTTTTGTGCCATCACATACATTTCCTTGGTTATCTCCACTGCTCTTCTTTCCATGCTCATTTCCTATATTTTCAGTTCCAATAAAAGACCCTCAAACTGAAATATAATAATAATCATAATAATATCTTTTATTGTCATTGCACAGAGGTACAACGAGATTTGGTATGCAGCTTCCATCCGATGTAATAACTGAATTAACTAAAAACCTAGACACCCAGAGAAGCAAGATTAAAAAAACCAGTAAAACAGTATAAAGTGCAAATAGGTCTGTGCCGGGTCGATGTGCGACGTGAGGCTGCTCCGAATTGAATCGGTCTGGAGAGCGCAAAGTGGACGCGCCACCATCTGAACCGAAAAACCAACCAGGGGAAGAACAAATTGCTGTACACATCTGTCTTTGTAGCTGGGATCACAAATTGGATTGAATGCCCTCGTCTGCTCCTAATTGATTTGGGTTTGGTGTAGGTCTTGTAATCTGTCGAGCTGACCATTTAACATTTTGTAAAAACAGGTCAAACGGTGAGCTTCACGTCTGTCTTGGAGAGGGTTCCACCCCAGAGTGAATTCAGAAGTTTGGTGACACTCGCTTCTCTCTCATAGGTGTTAGTAACAAATCGAGCTGCCTGTCTTTGGACACGTTCGATGGAAGAAATGTTTTTATTTGTGTATGGGTCCCGTGCTGCAACTGCGTAGTCCAAATGAGGTCTAACGAGGGTGAAGTATAGCTTCTCCTTGACAGAAGTTGAACAATGATGAAAGTTGCGCCTCAGAAAATTTAGGACACCTGTTGCTTTCACCGTTGCATGATGAGTCTGACCATTCCAACGCAGATCCAACGCTTGCCTTCATTGCTAATGGCATTGAGGATACGATTCAGGAAGTCATGATGCAACTCTACAACCACATTTGGAGTAATGTGTGCAGTTCTGGTCGACCCATTACAGGATGGATGTGGAGGCTTTGGAGAGGGTGCAAAGATGTTTACCATGTTGTTGTCTGGATTAGACGATTTCAGCTACAAGGGGAGGTTGATAAACTTGGATTGTTTTCTATGGAATATAAGAGGTTGAGGGGAGACTTGATAGAAGTATATAAAATTATGAGAGGCATGGACAGGGTAGATAGTACCTTTTTCCCAGGCTGGAAATGTCTAACATTAGATGGCACAGCTATAAAATGAGAAGGGGATAGTTTAATGGAGATGTGCGGGGCAAGCATTTTTTACACAGTGATTGGGACCTGGAACGCTGGTGGTGGAGGCAGATTTGATAGTGGTATTTTAAAGTCTCTTAGATAGGCATATGGATGTGCAAGCAATAGTGGAATGTGGATCATGTACAGGAAGATGAGATTAGTTTAATTTGGCATCATATTTGGCACAAACATTGTGGGCCGAAGGATCTGTTTCTGTGCTGTACTGTTTTCTATGGACCACAGCTGATATTTAACCTTGGTGGCATTATCTTGCGTTACCCTACATCCTGAAGAGTGGGAATTGATCGGGCTAATTCTTTTTGAGTCGGCACATATTCATTGGGCTAAGTCTTTTATCTATTGTGCCATACTATTCAATGATTAGAATTGTGATTATTATACATTGATGCTATAAACATGACAAATATTATGATAGGCATTACAGAAGGGCAAGACTTAATATCCATTTACATTTTCAAAGTTTGAAAAAATTGCATCGTAATTACAAAGACTGACCAGTGGATGGTGCAGAAATGTTGTCCTCACACAAGACTGTCAGATATATCTGTCTAAAAGTAGACTACATTGATTTATGTACAAATGTACATATTATGTCGTAGTCATGCAAACTTTAAAAGGGAAAAAAATGTATTGTTACTTTAAAATGACGCAAGAAAATGCCAGAATCATTCAAAGATTTTAAAAAGTCCTTTAACCAAATTAAATCTATTATTTTATAGATGAATGGTATCAAAATTCTAACTTATTAAGTTACTGAATCATCTCATCCAGCCCTAAGGAATTTTTGTAACCAAATCAGCTTGACTTCTAACAATAGTTTATAATTAATGAAAATAATATTACCTGTAATTATATTCAAATACGTGTTTAGTCAAATCAACACAATAATATTTGGTATTTTAATATCCCTTAACAGTTATCAGATTTCTGTAATCTTTTAGATACCCATCATGAATTGAATGCAGCTATTCATGAGACTAATAATTCAGTTGCCAATAGAGTTTATAGTGACCCATCCCACTTGTGCAATGGATTAAAAAATAACTAGGCCAGGAGATGATTCTAATTATCACTTTTGAACTCTGATATTATATTTCCATGTTAACAACAGCCTTTGGACATTTAATCATACTCTCATTCTAAAAAAGAGACCCATTTTACACAGTGTCATTGCACATTGTGGGTTGCATTCCATTATTTTAAATGAAAAGCCAAAGTAACATTGTAAATGGTTTCACTGCAACTTGTTTAATATAAAAATGAATGAAATTTGCTAATTTCTTTGTGATATCAAGAAATAATGGACGATCAAATGAACCAGACAACTGAACACCTACAAGACGATATTATCCGTTTGTTCCAGTACAGTTTCATGGTGCCATCCACCTGCATCATTCGCAGTTACAAACTATAACAAGTGGA